>NW_027271069.1:2770000-2825000 GCF_040938485.1 Diadema antillarum | reverse complement strand
CTTAAAACAAAGAAATTGAGGAAAATTTTCTACTCATAACTTTTATGATATTCTTTGTTATTTAGCAAGTGCGGTATTCCGGAAATAATTTTGTTTTTGCTTATTTTGATAATCGACTTACTTTGAAATGTCAAGAAAATGAGTATATGAATATAAGAACGACCCAAGTCCAATTTTTGGCAAAATTTAGTTTGACATGGGAAATTGTAGCTTATGCATGGACTCATCTTGTGTGTAAATGATAAGTCCTAATTACCCCGGGAAGTGCCTGAAATAAATGAGTTAAATCTTATATGAATGTAAGAATGAAGGACTTGGGTCATTCTTACATTCATATTATAGCGCCCTCTCTCGTCCTTCTCTCATCTCTATAGCAGAATATCATGTATATGAATCAAAGAACGACCCAAGTCCATATGAATCAAAGAACGACCCAAGTCCATCACACAAAATGGCGTCTCCACAATTAATGTTAATGTTAATTGTTATAATAATATATGTTCTAATTTGTATATACAATGTTGCCTTCCCATCACAGTTAAATAGAATATTATTGGAAAAACAAAAAAAAATATGACTTTTTTTTAGTTTACTCGAAATGGTCTTCCATGGACTTGGGTCGTTCTTATATTCATATACTCAAATACTTTTTCCATTTTGTGATGAAACTCTTCTTTTTTCCCCCTTATCTGATTTTATCCTGGGTCCTACGACTGAAGAAACTTGCTCTTACATAGGCCCAATCATTATTTTCTTGTACTTTGAACACAGCCCAAAGCTACTGTAAATATACATTTGTATTTTATTTTTTTAACAGACTTTTACACGTTCAGGTAATGTTCTTACTAATTTGTATTTTGTATATTTGATATTGTAAATTTGCATTTTTTTCCTCTATGGTGTACTGTTTACACAAGAAATATGTGAAAGTAAACTGAAATCGAATTTCACTAGGAGTGACAATGACGATAAGGAACAAGTTAAATTGGTTCACACTCTCTCGTTTCAAGTTATATACTTTCTTTGAAGAAAACGTGTTGAATCATGACAAAAACTCTCACAGAGTAATCAGGGCACTATCTGTCGGAATATCAGTGAATGGGATTTTTTTACCATTATTTACAAAACAAAGGTGAGTCATAGCTTAAGTTTTAGACAGACGTTAAATTTCCACTTCGATTGTTCCCGATTCTCGTCGAAAAAAAAAGTATATTGCACAAAATCAAGTTCAAAACGCACTTTTGTCAATTGAGTTATCCTAGTAATGAAAGCCCTCTTGTACCTTACCATCAACCTTTCTAAAATGAGGCCTTTTCAAACTCAGGAGTCGCACCCGAACGGATCAGTATACAGTTGTACATTAAAGGGCTTTAATAACAATTAAAATCCTGTCATAGCTTCCTGGCCGAACTCGATTTTTCTGAGTTTGACAAGAAAGGAGAGGAATAGGGTAACTTCCCTGGACATTCATGCTAATTTCTGATTTCATTCCTACATTTACAGCACACATATTCGTTATATTCACCTTGATAAGCGTTGAAGCACGATAAAAAGCTCGATTATCAGGATCTCTCACCTTTAATGCTAGTGACGCATTCCAAAAGCCCCCTTCTACATAAACGTCCCTTCTGGCGTATTCCTCAGAGTGAGTGTCACCCTTCACGCTGGTCCATGACAGGTGGACTGGTGGACGAACCATGCTAACTCTGCACACGATGGGGAACAATTCAAACTGTTCCATCAACTTACCTACCGTGTAGGTACACTCTCCGTTACTTGTCGGCTTGCAGTGGTCAACTGTCGGGTGAAGTGGTTCGGCAAGAACTGATGGGAAAGTGGTAATATATAGAGGTATACGTTTTACATACACTGTATAGGACGAATAAATAACCAATATAATCAAAGCAAAAAAATTCATAATGACTTATACATTTCATCACATTTCTAGAATCAGAAAGCATTTCTTTGTCGTAAAACAGCGGCAAACGATTGTATTAGAATTATTTGAAACCTGTCTTACGACAGAAGCTTCTGGTATTTCTTTTGCAAAGTGTTATTCTGTGGGATCACTTTATAATCTCACTGCTATATACAGCTGACAGTTTTTAAAAAATAACATTAAAACGACCATTACAAATCACCAATTGATTGATTACAATAATCTCTCTATTTCTGCACACACAAAGATATATATTATATATGCATATATATATATATATATATATATTATATATATATATATATATATTATATATATATATAACGATATGTGAATGAGCGAAAATTGTGTAATCTTTTATTTACTTTGAATCTTTGGTCTTATGAGCACCAAATATATTTTATTCACCAATAACTGTCAAGTTGATGTAGTAACGAGGTGAGTCTCCATTGGCAAAGGCTACATGACACGAGTACGTGGTTTCGTCCTCCACCGATAGATCTCGTATCACGAGAGAGTATGTTGACGTCATGATAAATCTCGGACCCACGTTGTTTGTGACCTTATTCTCAAACGTTTGTATCACTATCGTGGCGGCCGGATCTTTCGTTGAGTTGTGGCGATACCAAACCACGGCTATCACTGATGACCTTTCGACGTCACACGGTAGCTCCACAGTGGACCCCCTCAAACCACTTACGGCTGGGAGTATCAGCATTTCGTCTGCCGAGGGAAATGTATTTACGTATACAGACAGGCAGTTTGGTAGAGGTAAACAGATCGAGGCATATAAAGCACTTTAGTAAAGTGGTAAAATGAGAAACGTACAAGTGAGATTATCTCAAAGACAATTGCTTACCACCACGTCACCGATAAAACAAGCATTTAACCAATTTTTTTTTTTTTCAGCAAGCATTTAAACAAGATTTTTAAATGTTGTTTTGTGTCTGTGTCTACGTGTTGATATCATGCCTTGGTATGGAAAACAAAATCTTGTTTGTGTGTGTCTGTGTGTGTGTGTGTGTGTGTGTGCGCGCGCGCGTGTGTGCGTGTGTATTATCTCGCGTGTGCGTGTGTTTTCTCGCAAATGGCCTCTTTTTTTCTCTCTTTTTTTTCGAGAAGCAGTGAAATATGCCCGATTTTTTTTTTAAAGGAAATAATCTCTGATGTTCCTGTTTTGCGGGCTTTTGCGAGAATATGTGTGAAAAAAAAAGAAGCGGATTTCGTTGTTTTTTGTTTTTTTGTTTTTTGGTTAAAAGAAGTATAATGTAAGTTTGATATTATTTTGCAGAATGTTGGTATTACTGCATTTTGTCCTTATCTAGTGTAAGTTGATGTTCATTTTGTATTATGGTTGTGTATAATGCAGTCTGTTTTTGTATGACGTCTTGTTTTTGTTCTGTGAACGTTTCTGATCTTTCTGATATGAAACTGAAGGAAATTCGAATAAAGAATTATCAAAAAAAAAATGCATTCCAAGCAAGAAGTACAAACTGATCATTAGAGTTGCCTGGACTACATGAAATTTAAATGGTGTAATTCTACTCGAAGAAATCAAAGGAATGCATTATCGAAGTGGTTTCAAAAGTTTTGAAATGAATTTTTTTTTTCCTAAAGAGAATTGATCAGGAATATGCTTTTTGATATGTCCCGTCCTCAATTATGATTAAAGTTGTCCCAGAAAATCATGAAAGTACTATTTTTAATTCTTAATCTACTTGAATGAATATACAGAAACGATGAAACCATGACAAGAACAAGTATATCTGGGAGTGTGGTAAACTTTGAAATATAATACAAGTTGTGAAACCTGTGACTGAACTCTCCTCTTTAGTCCCACTAGTCTGTGTTGTGGTATGCTTCTGTATTTTGGTATACTGTGTCAAGCAAATCAAACGTATGAGTAATATGAAATTGTCCTTAATCAAAATTTAGGCCGTGTATTGGCATAAGAATGGCAAAAAATTTTATAGCCGATGTAATCTGCCAAATACTATGATACACGACTCGGGATGGGGTCATGAATTGTTCAGCCCAAGGACAGAGTAGCACGATAATTTGAAAATACAGGCCTGTAAATCCTTAAAGTGTAAATGAAATACCCCATCTAGATAACCCCAGAGCTGTGCTTACTGCTTTAAAATAGGAAGTTGGGACCTTTCCACAGTTTTGACTTCTGGGTGTATCTTTTCGTAATTCAATATATCTAAACTAAAATTACTCTGACGGGTGCATGGAAGGTGTACACTACCGAATACTTCTTTTTTTTTCTATTGAAGGCCGACTTTATGTTAATCTTAAGTGCCCCAGTTGATTTGTAGGTGATATCTCGTATACATACAAAAATAGCAAGAACGAAAGAAAAAAGAAGAGAAATAATAACGACACAAAAGTGAAAGAAGCAAAAACAAAGCAAAAAAATTGAAATCATTTTCAAGTCAGCAACTTTCAATATTACAAAACAAAAGTTCAGTCTAGATTGTACGAAATAGTTTACACTTACCAAAATATATCCCTCTCTTACGAAGGGACAGACAATTATACATCATACATACGCGGTTTACTTGATCTTCTTGTAAGCGAATGAGCAGCAGTTTGCCAGTTAAATAAGACTTTATCTTTGAACGTCTTTATTCATAACGATGTGAGATTGTTGGTTTCTTCTTTTTTCTCCTGATAAGGAGGGTGTTATCTATGTATACACTGCTTGACATCATCTACGTACGGTATTCTTAAATTTTATTTGCATTGATCACTCTACCTCACACATAGCACCTATTAATAGACAAAAACATCTTCTTCACAAATACTTGAGCATCACATAATCATTCTTGTTAATTAAAACACAATGCAGTTGAGTGCCGTACTCGGCTGAAATTATAATTTTTCTATCTGAAAACAAACGCGTGCTTTTATGCGTAACATTCAAAATTGGTTTACTATTAAAGCAAGCAACAAGACAATAGGACGAAAGCTGGGTGTATTAGCTAGTATCATCCCCTATGAGGAAAATAAAAAAAATCTATACAAACAGATTTTACCATAAGCTAAGGACTCACATATGCACAAAACATCGACATCCACTTCACTGTTCATGACGATTCCATATCATTTTCCCATAAAACTGTCAGCTAGTTGATGAAATGTGAATTACATTTCATCTTCGTAAGTTTTAAATAAAGAATGACCATTTGGAGATCATCGCAATTAATAAAATTTGTATTTGTAGTCCCTCCGGTGGTATATGTAACTTAATACAGATGTGCTTATTAGTAGTATTATCATTATCACTATTATTATTATCATTATCATTATTATCATTATCATTATTATTATTATATTATTATCATTATTATTACTATCATTACTACTGTCATCATTATTGTCATTATTAATGTTATTATTATTATAATCATTACTATTATCATTTACTGTCTTCTTGTAATGATATAATAGTCAATATTCAATAGTCTAATTATTTCCATAAAAAATAAAAGAAAACATCATTCAAATGATTCAAATTTCTCCAGAATACTGCTTTTATCACGAGACCACTGGCAATAGAAGCGATAAGTGTGTAACTCTGTTCTCGCTATATACAATCCACCTTAAAATGATTTCCAAAAGGATTTCCCTATTGCCAGCGCCCGAGAAGCTCTTGACACGAAGCAAAACTGTAGGGGATTCAATTGTTGAGACAGGAACAGGAACAATGAGAGGCTTTTTGAAGCATGGAACACCTGCTAACTGCATGTTGAGTGGATCACGTGGACTTGGGGTATGTTGTATTTGGCGGCTGTATACATTCGTGGGGAGGGTAGGAGCAGGGAGGTGGACCCTCTTCCACCCCCTGGTAGGAGTATTTTGCTTTGCTAATGGACGAAAAGCCGCATGGTGCTAATGATCACCGACACACCATTGTTTGTGGAACAACTCTGGGATGGTCCTGTCTATGTACAGGAGCGTTACAAGGGGTATCTAGATTGAGCAGCATGAAAGCTGTGCTTAGTGTATCATCGATTGAGACATGCGTTGTTATTTTGTGTGTTGACTTTGGCCTGATTAATCAACAGAAAGATGGATGAAAATTTGTATGATTACGGTATTGATTCCTCCAACATTATACCTCATGAGGAGTACGCGAGTACAAAGAAACATAGAATTTATAACAGACTTGAGAATACACACACACACACACACACACACACACACACACACACACACACATATATATATATATATATATATATATATATATATAATCATATACAAACATATTATACATATATATATACATTTGTGAATTGTACATAATAACACAAGATATAGAAGACAACATCATAGTGAATATGAGAGTATGAACATGAGCAAAATGAACCAGAATTAAACAACCATAAGAAGAATAGATTACATAAAGCTGATAAGGAAGAGATCATAAGTTCAGACCAGATGATTAGTGTGATTTTGATCTGATGGGCATGGCTCATCGGGTAGTTCGGATGCAGCAAACTGGGCTGATATCATACATACTTTGTCAACAACTCCTTCATCCCCCCCCCCCCCCCTGTAGTTGTACGTTCTTACAA
The DNA here is from genome assembly GCF_040938485.1 of Diadema antillarum. Taxonomy (NCBI): domain Eukaryota; kingdom Metazoa; phylum Echinodermata; class Echinoidea; order Diadematoida; family Diadematidae; genus Diadema; species Diadema antillarum. Next base: position 2,818,475 of record NW_027271069.1, on the reverse strand, counting down.
GCACGAGTATTAAACTCAATAGTACGAACTTGAATTGCATCTCACAGTCATTTGGCGTTTGTATTGTTGTCGTTGCACATTTCTTCCCACACAGCCAATGTTATCAACACAAAGGCGTCGATTCTGCGCGGGAAATTGAACAAGGACATCTGCCAGTATTTTGACCTGATCACCCTCCTTGACGACGTATAATACGTTTGTCTACCGACATAAACATCATGTTAATTCAATCGTGAGTGAGATTCTACGATGAGCCGAAACTAGAGTCCAGAGTCCAATGTATAATAATTCGGATTCCTTCTTTAGGACGATTTATCACGTTGACAATGAAATTACTTCTCTCTCTCTCTCTCTCTCTCTCTCTCTCTCTCTAACAGCTTTGGCCATCTGGAACCGTCATGAGAAAAATTATTATGAATGCAATGAAAGACAAAAGGCATTTTCAAGGCAAATACAAACGTTACAGTTTCTCGCGTCCTGTGAAAAATGAGAGGAGGGTAATGTATTAAATGATTTGTGTCTGTGTGCGTGTGTGTGTTTTCGAAAAAAAAAAATGCCGCCAGGTTACTTTCAATGTTGTGAAGACAATATACCAGGGGCCTGTTGCATAAAACCTTTTACCTGAGAGAAACTCGTGTTGGTTTTTAATAGATTTTTTTCCGGCATCATGCTGACACGAGTTTCAGCTCTTATACCAGACCTGATGAAGTTTTCTTCCCCTCAGGTTAAAAGTTGTATGCAACAGGCCGCATGTACGCTATGTTTGCTTCAAGACTGATGTGGAAAGACATTATAGATGACGTAAAATTTGTGAAGAGCATGGGGCGTTCAAGCGCTCTGTGTAGAGTTAGATCGGGGGGGGGGGGGGGCATTTCATGAAGGAACTTGTCGGATAAAATATCTTACGAGTCAATTATATCCGACAAGTTTTGAGAAATTCTTTAGTCTGATTTGCTGATTTCTCTGAACTTGTCGGATATAACTCTCGTACGTTTTATCCGACAATTTCCTTCATGAAATGCCCCCCAGGTCCCGTTTTATCAAAAGATAAAATCGATTGTATATTCCCTTACCACTAATGCTGCCATAGACTTATGATAGAAATCAACTGTACAATCAATAAAAACTCTTCATAAAACAGGGTTCTGAAGAGTTATTTTTAGACACACGTTTTATCGTAACGGGTTAACTCTACATGTGTCTCGAACAAAGAGAATCAACTCTTTCAGGTCAGCTTGTATTATGACTCAGTGCACTTTACGAGCTTTGTTCTCATGCTGTAACATATTGCATAGCACTAAATGTGTTTCTCAGGATAAGCCTGCAGTAGCTTGGTAGATCGGTTGATAGATGAGTTAACTTTGGAATGGTACCTGATTCTATTATTAGCATGTCATTAGCATGTCCATTTTCGCCGATACAGGAAATACGCGTGTGGATTATATGTATTACAAAGCGGGTCCAGAGATATACCACATAGACGAAATAAAATTCACAATCCCATCACAAGTACGGTAACCCGAGTAACACATTGATATTGATATTTGCCAGGAAGATCCTATCTGGACTAATCTTACCAACGTTCGTCTAAAAAAGTGTAAGCAATATCTATACAGACTTTTTGGGTTAATATATTTTCTAACATGAGAATAGGTTAATCAGTTTACAGTGATTATAGTGACGTTGGTGGGATAAAGAAATTATCACCTGATGATGCGATGAAGGAGTGGAAGTAATATAATGCATGATGCAGTCGGGTTCTGGTTACTGATAGTTATAGGCCTATACTTGGTTGTGGAAACGTGACTGATCGCAGGAAAAAATGATAATAACAATAATCAATTCCATTTCGATAACATCATCTTTCATTTTGATTGAATTCTCGGGGTCTCAAAAAAAGAATACTTTATTTTATTCTTTTTCTATACGTGCTATATTTCATGTTAAATTGGTTTGGCGCAACTGTTACATAATCAAGACGCACGTAGGAACATTATGAGAAATAAGAATGTACTATTGCAACTGATTGACAAATTGCCCTACATCGACGTAAATAAGCACTGAATTGATCAGTGTTTTAGTAGTAGCCATGATAAAAAATCATGGGCGTACATGCTCGAGCAGGATTTGAACCTACGACCTCCTGATCACCGGACAGGCGTCATCTCCACACCAGTAGACCACCGAGCTTTCGCCCGAAAGCAAGTGTTGGTTCTAATCTTATAGCAGGCAGCGGGTACTGCTTTGTTATTCAAATTCATGCTCGAGCATGTACGCCCATGATTTTTTATCATGGCTACTACTAAAACACTGATCAATTCAGTGCTTATTTACGTCGATGTAGGGCAATTTGTCAATCACTTGCAATGAAAACATCTCGACGGAAGAAAATCATGAATTTGAAGAATGTACTATGTTATCATGGGCATAATTATGCTATAGGCCTGAATTTCTCAAGCCTTGATATTAACTTTAAACCAGCAAGTTGCGTTAATTTTCGTGGTCCGAAAACAAATAAAAGCATAAAAAGGGACTAATTTGACTTAAAAAGTTAAAACAATGGCGTACGAATACATTAAATCACAACAATATGAAAATTCAACAGAAAGCGTCATTTATAATGCTACGTACGTCCTAATGTGGCAATCAAAAAGTATTAGAAAAAGATTTGGAAGTAAAATGACTCTTGATGAAAAATGAGAAAACGATCATAAACCTTGAAAAATACTTGGAAACGTAAACCCACTGTAACTAAATAAGTAGGCCTATAGCATTAAGTATTGAATGGACTCATAACTTTTATTTTCCATGGCACCTTAGTCACGCATTCATGAAATCATTATTTTTATATTGTTGGATAGACAAGATTTAGAGGAAAGTTAGAAAGAAAAAAATGGAAACAATGATGTATAAAAGTTAATAGATGAAAGATATTTTGCATCCCTTTTGGCAGACATGGCCGAAGCTATCTGAAATATGTGAAACATTGAGCCCCGAGTTATAAGTTCCCTTCTTTTGCTGATGAGAAAAAAAAAAGAACGTACACACTTACAAAACATTCGATGACCTGTGAGCTGTTTTCTCCCTTTCTGGATGAGAAAGACACATAGGCCCTAAAATAATGAAGGCTATGTAGGCCTATACACGTATATCATACAAAATGTTGGTAGCCGCGAGCCACCAAACGTAAAAGTGATATCCCGATATCTAATTCAGGTGGTCCCGGTCCATCGCTAATGTCGATGAATGATCATAATCCGTGATCCGACACAAAGAAACAGTTTAAGTGTGAGGAATCCAATGATTCCCTTTTGCGAATGTCAAGAAGTGGATGACGTACGGATGGACTATAATTTTTATTGTAAGAGTTTCATATGAATCAAAGCCCTACAATGAAATGTATTACTCACGTTTTCCATTTTCCATCGTTGTTTGGTGATGATTTTTTATGATGAGAAATCTTTGTATGAAATATGAATAAGCCTATAATTCTAAAAGGAATTCAGAGTTTATTTGATGAAAATTGGTTTGCACTAGCAGAGATATCCCAAACAAAGTGATGCTAATTAAAGATGGGGCCCACTTTTTATTAGAATACCTTTGTTTTACTTTGTAGATATCTCAGCCATCTCAAAACTTATTTTCATAAAACAAACCTTAAATTCCTGTAAAGAATTGTATGCTCTTTACCATTATTTAGAGCAGTTTTTCAATATATTCCAAAAAGTTTAAAGCTTAATCCTCACCTCAACCAATACACCATAGCTTGAAAATATGCAAGTTATGCTTTCAACAGAGGTCTCAAAAGCCGCGATAATATAGGCAGAAGATTTCGAGGTTGAAGATGTCGATCTTTTGCCACAGTATAACAGCGGCTTGTGGGTGCACTGTCGTCCATAAACGATACTGTGTAAAGCGTTTCCAATAATTACAGAAAAAAAAAACTGCTTTGTTTTTCCGCGGTTACTTCCTTCTTCATGCAGATTGTGAATTGGGGAACACATAAATAGTACGCATTCAGTTACGCCTGCACTACACTAAAATGTCAAACAGCCCTGGGTTTAAAATACCCACTGACACCATAGTGTATTATCATGAGCACATTGCAAATGTTTACACCCGTCCTGAGCTGCACAGTGTACGTACCAGCGTTGTTTTCTGAGACGCCGCACGGTGCAAGTATAATCCAGTTTATGCTCAAGTCCCTTACTTTAATATCATGAGTTTTCGCTGTATTATTAGTACTATAAAATGAAAAAAAAAAATGCATTGCATGCTGATTGTCACGACGTTACCTGAACCGTCGGTACATCCCCACAAAATGATTGCCAACGGTAGCAGCTGCAGGGATAGCATCACCTTCCAGATCATCATTAAGACAGTAAGCACGTGTGATGTGATCATGGAGATACCGTTGTTCTGTGGAATGTGTTGACTCTCAAATCTGAGGTGACTCATTTGTAAAAAGAGTCCGTAAATCGTCCCTTGGAAAGCGTGTTAGACGCATCAGTTTGTGTATTAAGGTCTCGACTCCCGGTTCCCTTGTCAACTGCAACGTGCATGTTATAGTCATGCTAATATTATTCTTTGTGTTGTCGTATGCTCCCCCACCGAAGGAAATGTTCAGCGCCCTCTGTAGTCTGTTCTTGGCATAGTTTAAGCTGCTCGGTGTGTTGATTTTACCAGTTTCCTGATGAACATTTTGATCCTGCATGTTTAATTTTACTTTTTTTCATCAACTGAACTGAAATTCTCACAGGTGTAAAGTGAATTTATAGAATATAAATACCTCGTTTAGGTGATTTTAAAGCTAGATGACAATTGTATAATTTGTTATGTTTGTTTTATATATCATATTTTATATATATATATATATATATATATATATATATATATTATTGTAATTATGTATCATATATACAATAATATTATGTATATAAATGAAGAAATATATAAATATATATTCTATATATATATTCATCTATATAAAATCATATATATATATATATATATATATATATATATCTTGGAATTTTACACGTGTTGGACTTCGAATGTTGTTATTATTAGAAGAAAGAGTCTCAAGTACGCCATGGATCCAACGATTACAAAAATTTGTAATTTGTAATTGTCTTTGCACTGACGAAGGTCTGAGGCAGACCGAAAATTTTGTAATAAAAATTTATGTAATCGTTGGATCCATGGCGTACTTGAGACTCTTTCTTCTAATAATTACAACATAATATATATATATATATATATATATATATATATATATATATATATATATAATATATTAAACATTATGAAGTGGCGGAAAACCTAGTCTGTAACGCTCACTCTTCGTCAGTGCATGTGGTGTGTGTGTGTTACTTTGATCATTTTTTGGCGTTTGTGGTTGTAAAAAAAAAAGGAAATAAGAGATTCCCTGAAAGAAATGCATATTTCATTTCTATTTTTCCATTAAAAACAAACTGAAAATAAAAGAAACCAAAACTGATGTGTAAATGTTTGTAATTTGCCCTCCCCCCCCAAAAAAAAAATAAATAAATGAAATGAATATAAATACAGCGTACACATAAAATAAAAAATAATAAACAGGATACATGGGATTACTTTCTTATTAACAACAGATAATTCTCCCAAAAGAAACGACAGTTTGGACCACATTTTCCATTTCGTATAAAACAATTTTAATGTACAATAAGTGCGACATTATAGAGTTATATGTATTAACAAGAATAATGGGAACAGACGATGATGGAAGACTGGATTTTTTTTCAGAAGCACAACAGATACAATAAAGGCGGTTTTTTGACTTTTTCAAAAGTGGCAATGACATATAGGACGCCATCACTCAAGTTAAAATACAAAATATGTCAACAAATTTTGATGCGCTTCCGCTTTGGTGTGTCTGAACGACATATGTATCGTTAATTATTTCATGCACCTATACATCTCAAAAGCGCCACAAAGACTTTTTAACATGCTTCACTGCTTTAATCCTATCTTTGTCGCCGCCAGCAAGCCGGGAGAAGAACAAGACGGAGATTCGAGAAATCTAAAACTATATGCGCAGAAGAAAATAACTCACAAAAATCAAGTAAAGTGAATGTGCCAGTTGTAGTGTATGTGAGGAAATCATGCCTAAATCAATTTTGCTTGGGAGGAGAAGGCAGTTTTTGAAAGAAAGCTAACATTTCGGCAGAATGATTGTCATTTGTGATCTCAATATTTCATTTTTTTCCGTAGCTTATTCCAGAGCAAAAAGGGACGGAAATGGTAGAGAACAGGTCTATCTTGGCATTAGGCAAGGTCTTATGCGTGTGCGAAAATGTGCAAATCAGCAATTACCCATCTTTTGACACAAAATTTATCATGTTCTCAGGTTTTGCTGCTCCTCGTCATCTGCATTTATTCAAAGACATTTCGCTCTCAAAAAGGCACATCAGCGAAACAAGACTGAAATGAGGGAAACGATTCTTTTGTTAGTGACGATACATATGATTACATAATCGTTATTGTCCAGACACCTGAATGTACTCATTAAAGGACAAGTTCACCTTCATAGACATATGGGTTTTGTGAATGCAGCAATATTATTAGAACATATCAGTGAAAGTAATTCTTTTACTTTACCATTCCATAATCAAAAATGAAAAAAAAGTGAAAAGGAAACAATTATGGCAGCAATTAGATGAAAAACAAAATGAAGAAAACAAGTGAAACTAATATTGAGAATCGGAAAGAAGAAGACATGAGTATAAAGAAGAAGATAGAAGAGGACTTGCATAAAATTTATGATTACTTTGCTAATGGCGCAATCCCCAGATCAAAGTGCACTTGGTATCAATAGGGTGAAACACGTAATATATATATATTTTTTCATCATTAAAGAAAAGTAAGGCTGATAGTATACACCCATTGATGTTTTGAATGTATGCTAGACTAATAAAAAAATGCAAACATTCAAAAGTTTATTTATTTATTTATTTATTTTAAGAACGACCAGATACCTCATGAAGTATGTAGGGATTATATCTATCAAAGCAAACTTCAGCAGTTAACGGATTCAGAAAAGGTCTCATGAGAAGGAACTATAACATGTTACGAAAAAAAGTGGAAATACTCGGATCACCTTATCATTGAAATCGTGAGAAATAAAACTCCAGGGAATGATGGGCTCACGGCAGAATTTCATGAAGCATTCTGCAGGCTATTATCAGATCTTACGCTTTATGCCCTAAAATAAGTTAATCCAGGTATCATATTAGCATTGAATCTCATTTGTGACATTGCGTCAAGCATTATTTTTGTTTTCAATGTTTTGAAGCCTAATACATTGGGCCCTCAGTAATCCGATGGGTAAACCCCTTTATAAGGACATACAAAGCTGATTACTTGTAAATGGGTACACTGAAGGTTATTTCATTTTGATGTTAGAAGTTTGCTTTTGTTTTTTAAATACGATGGAAAATATTGACCATATTATGGACCCGGAAGTAGGAGGGAAGGAAATAGGGTACACAGCTTATGCTGATGACATAACATAGATAATGAGTTTCCAAACAAGGTATTTACAGAATTTGCGTAATTGTCAGAAATGTCTGGCCTTTGCATTAACAAATCCTAAACTGAAGGCAAGTGGATCGGTAAAAACAGACACCTAAATGGAAAACAAAGAGATATTACCTAAAGAGAAAAGGGAATAAGGTAAGGTGTTAGGTATTTACTTTTCATGAGATTTAGTAGAAATAGAGAAAGAATTTTGATGTTCAATAGATAGGAATATGAAATGCAATTAGTGAGTGAAAAAAATAGAGGTCTAATTTTGATTGGCACGATACAAATCTTAAAAGCGTTTGTAAAGTCTAGAACAATATATTACCTGTCTAATATTTCATCACCCAATGACTTTGCTAAAAAAGTTGAGAAGCTGATGCTTTCCTTTATGTGGAATGGTCCAGACAAAATAACAAGGGCGACGACGTTTGCTGATTAATCGAAAGGTATAAGTATTATCAGTATTATCAGTGTATGATTAATACTCGGCTACAACTGTAGTAGAATTTGTTCAAAGCTGTTTTCCCAAATCAAACCATAAATGGACTCTCCCTTTTGAATTTTTTTCCAGGTCATATGGGGGTAAAACAATTTGTATCAGTAATTTCATTATTTCAAAATCACCCAAAATTGTTCACAAGAACCCTTTGAGTGCTTCACAATTTACAAGCATGCTTTTCAGTGGACCTCTCAATTCTTTTTTTTTCTCCAGACAGCACTTTGAATTTTGCCGGTATGCATGTATAATTTCGTATGTGTTAACCATTATCTGCCATGTAAAGTCGAATACATGCCTATGTTATATCTTCTGATTCATGTCGTGTTATGTGTGCCGAAGAGAAAGAAAAAAATGAAATGAATGAATGAAAGAATGAATGAATTAATTAATTGAAGATACCCCACCATTAATATGTTAATTTATTGAAAGCATGGTCAAAACAGACTAGTATCCACTACCAAATGGCTGCTGATGATCAAAACAGGGAGATGGAAACCTCCCTGATCAAAGTCAGGTTGCTATACTGAAATAGTCACGTCGAACAACCAATTCATTGTCGTGGGGGAAAGGTCCCTACACTGTAAATCATTACACGAGGCAGGATTATGCTATGCTTAGAAAGTGTTAAACAATCCCAATTACAGTTGTTAACATCTGAAATATGTCAACTTAGTTCAAACATAATCTACAAGAGCAAAACCTGTTTCTGAACAATTATTTCCGAGCTCTTTAGATATACAAGGGAATCACTGGTCACAAATTTACACACTACCAATTCAGGTGCACAACTGAAGTTGAAATGAGAGTTGTTTTTTTTTTCAGTTTAAAGTATCTTACGCTATCCTGAATACTAATGACAGGTTGTACAAGACTAAGTTAGTTGGAGATATAAGTACCTTTTGCAATTCAACCTTAAATATTATGCACATATTTTATGACTGTGAAGCTATTTGTGAGTTCACGAGGGAATTTGTACGCAAGATTTGTGAAATTTTTGATATCAAGTTACACGATTTTCCGGAAAAGACTGATGTTTGGCTTCATCAAAGATGTAATAGAAAGGACCCAACAGGACCCAACAATTTTTTGTTAAATCATATGATATCAAGTTTAAGTTTAGAAATAAACCTCTGTTATGAGCACATGCAAAAACACATGATTATGTTTATCTGGATTTATATCTTTTATACAGAACACAAACTACATAGAGCTCACTACTACCAAAAAACAAAATGAACTGAACAAATTCATCAAAAGAAATGTTTCCCTGTCAAAAATTTGATTTGATCCGTACATTTAAATAGTGCCATTACCCACTCTGTGTGTCTCATGGTGTTTGATGATATGCCCATCATTTGTCTGTTTTCGTGCTGTTTTTTTTTTTGTTTCATCTTCACTCTTTGATCCTACTGCATAAATTCATAATATGATTTTTGTTGTTTTAATGGACATGTTAATTGTCTGATCGATAAACAGTTGCAAAAGAAAAGAAATGACAGTTTTTGTAGGACATGATTGATTAAACTGATATATATATATATATATATATATATATATATATATATATATTTTTGAACAGCAAAAACATTTTAATTAATAAACTTCGTTAAGTTCAGTGATAGCTCCAATCCTTTTATTTTTTGGGGGGAGGGGTTGTTTTGTTAACTAATGAGCAGTTCCCGCTTTAAGGACATTTTATATATTTCAGACAATTTTTTGAAATCTATAAGGTCAACAAGATAACAAAACATTTCATTCTAAACTCTTACAGTGTAATCACACACATATGGACCTAAATCCTAAAAAGATTCGATCGATTTCAGGACATCACGTGGCAGGGGCTGCATAAAACGTTTCCTCTCAGGACATTCCATTTTTTTTTTCTGACATGTCTTTTTGCATGCCTATACATTCATTGAAAAGACCTATTTCGACATAGATTGAATGGTATGGAAATATTTCAGAATAAAGTTGAAGTTTGGGCAATCAGAGGATTGAAGGGGATTTTAGTCAAAACCACGTTGAAAAAGTTCGCCTATATATAGGATTGTGAGAACAATTCCAAATTAATGTTAATGCAAAGCTTAGGGTGTTTATTATAAGAGATATCAATAATGGAGTGTAGAACTGTTTTTCAGTTGTATGTAGCTTATACTTTTGCTACAAATGCGCAATGTCCGTAACGCCTTGGTGATGTACTGTCTGTAACGCTATTTGTTATGAATTGTGCAGATTATTGATAAAATGTGTGGACGTGTTGTGTGAACTTTGCATTTTGATTTAGAACAGCATGTGACCAAGACACAGTGTGCTATAGATACTTTTACATTATGTGGACATAGCATTTATTATCAAATATTATGATTATAAGTATTATTATATAGCCCTATTAAAGACGTAGGCCTACCTACTGGTGTTCAATAATATTCACTGAATAAAGATGCACTGAATCATAGCAATTAATCTGGTAATTTAACTGTTTCCAAATAAACTTTCTATTGCCTACTTTATCAACCTCAATAATCAAATATCTTACATGCTAATTACTTCTGGTATTAATCCGTTTTGAAGTCATTTTAATGCTTCACCCTTTAAGTTACAAAGACTCACAATGCTTCTGATTTTATCGGTGACATTGTTTGTTTGTTTTTGGTCGGAGAATGCAGTTGACTTATTTCAACAAATGAGCAATGTATTTTCCTTACTTTTGTTCATCAATTGGTTAATTCCTATAGGTTGTTTTTCCATGAGTAACAGATTCGTTAGGGTTAAGATGGTTGCGGCTTCGAATCTCTGAATATGGAAATAATGTATTCATAAATTCATTTCTCGTGAAGGCTAGACGAGAACGAGAAAAGAGAATGTAAAGTATGAAGATCTCATTCATTAAAGGGGAATTGATTGAAGCTTATAGATGCTTTATTCATCTTATATCGCTTCTATGTACAAATTGTTCTCATGGAAAGTAGATCCATATTTCCACTTTTATACGGAAAATTTTCTTACGCTTGAATCAAGTGTATGTAATAATACATATACGTATTACGTATATATCATTGTATACTATAATATACTCTATGCACAATACATGCACTTAACAATATCGCATTTTCAGAGAAGTTGATCTAAATTCAGGTTAGCCCCCTCTGTTAGTAATTATGCATATTCGGCAGCTTATAATTGTTTCATCTCAGACAGAACACCTATTGTTTACATTGTTATCACAATGTAACAAGATGTGATGGCTAATGAAAAAAAAAGAGATTAAAATTGTTTTATTTTTCTGTTCATAATATCAATCATGTCCCACTGTCAATATTTGACTCAATTGTCCTAGAGCCCCATTTCATGGTGTCAGACAGAGATTCGGAGAAACTGGAATTAAACACACAATTTGTGTGATTTGATTAATTTCAGTGTTATTGGCTCAGGGACCTAAATGCCTTCATTTTTATGCACCTGCACAATTTTTAAAGGCATACAATCGTGGCGAGTGGTTTGTGCGGCACGGAGACGAACGCAACACGCTGCCTCCCCCATTCTGTATCAAATGTAGTGACCCCGAATGAGAATAGCGCTGGCTCAACGGGTCAGCGAACAACATTTTAGACTACAAGAGCTCTGTGCTCCAAATCTCCTAACCCAAAATGGCTGTCCGAGCGAGCCACGAGAGCTTCCGAATGGACGCACACTCTCAGTGCGCATGCGCATGAAGAGAGGCCAAAAGAGCCACGCGTCTTCTGGCCTCTCTCCTCCAATCACCGCAGCTCGCGGTGACAATGTTTGTGTATGATGCGTACACACACAGGCACACACACACACGTGTCTCAGTGGCAGCATTGTCCCACACGTTTATGGATATAGCACAAACTTCGGTCGTTCGGAGGTTACGTACCATAAGGGATGACGATCATATGCCTTTAAGCACTTAAGTATGTATAGCTATTCGGCCATTTTCATCAGTTATTATTTTGTCTGGCATTGAACGTTCATTACTCTGCGGGATGGCCTGTGAGTGTTTTTTAAGTGATATATTATATTAGGCCCAATTTTCGGCTCCTTTTATGGAGCACCGTTTGCAGCATTTTTGTTTTTCTTTAGCAAAGGTTATTCTGTAATGTATTGTAAAGAATTTGTTTCTAGTTAGTTTTGTGGTACTTTTGATATCTAATCTGGTCTAATTCTAATGATAATGGTCCTTTGGGCCACCATTAAGAGCCGTCTGACGGGCCTTTTGCAGCAGAAATTTTGTCGGGCATGGAGTGTTCCGTACTATGTAGAGTGAACTCAATGATTTGACACCGGTTTCAGTTATTTCCTCATATGTTTGATCGTGGCTCATTTTGGGTCCCCTTTAGGATCATCTGGCGGGCCCTTCGCAGCAGAGATTTTGTCTGGCAGTGGCCATTCGGTACCCAGAGGGGTAGTTTTTTGAATTTCCCCTTGGTCTAATATTGTTCCTAGAATGTGTAATCTAAGGACAATTTTATGCCACTTTGGCGGGCCCTGGGACGCAAGTGCAGCAAAAAACAGCACGGCAGACGTCCAGATCTGCATGCGGTCGGTTCCCTTCTGTGAGCCCCACTACTCCAATATTGGTACCGTATTGGTGGAGATGAGAATTGGGCTTTTAACTTTTTGCGTGATACCAAGAAAACACTTATGAGATAGCACAAGCATACCATTTTAAAGCCTTACAACCGTGGTGAGTGGTTTGTGCGACACGGAGACGAACGCAACACGCTGCCTCCCCCATTCTGTATCAAATGTCGTGATACCGAATGAGAATAGCGCTGGCTCAATGGGTCCGCGAACACCACTGAGACTCAAAATCACCTGACCCAAAATGGCTGTCCGAGCAACGCAAGCTTCCGAATGGACGCACACTCTCAGTGCGCATGCGCATGAAGAGAGGCCAAAAGAGCCACACGTCTCTCTCCTCCAATCACCGCAGCTCGCGGTCACAATGTTTGTGTATGATGCGTACACACACACACACGCACACACACGTGTCTCAGTGGCAGCATTGTCCCACACGTTTATGGATATAGCACTGCAGTCTGGCATTGCGCAATTGCATGCACAAACTTCGGTCGTTCGGGAGTTTACGAAATAACGTACCATTAGGGGTGACGATCGTCCAACTTTAAGAGGGTTTCAAAGTTTATTTGATGAAAATCGGGTTTGGAATGACTGAAACATCCAAAGACAAAGTAAAGCAAAGTGACCGTGATAAAAGGTGGGTCCCACACTTTATCAAAATCGCTTTGTTTTGGATATCTCAGCCATTTCAAAACCAATTTTCATCAAATAGACGTTGAATTCCTCACGGAATTACATGCACTTTCACATCTTATAAGAGGTTTCTTATTATCTCATTAAAAATCCCTTTAATCAAAACGGTCTGGGCTGCCGGACTATTCAAGTGCTTGATAGGACGGTAGACGCTAATGACGTTCAGTTTACTTTGGCTGGGCTGGTCAAGTGGGAGTTGAGTGGACAGACAATGTGCAGGTGTGAATCTAATGATTGCAACGCAACTATGTTCTTACACAGATAATCACGAACCAAACGCACATACAAAGAAACTATTTCCAATATTACCATTGCTCTTACAGATCAGGTCGTAAGGCCTTTATGCCATCCTCAAGATCTTGTCGGCTCTACGGACAATGTTGTCGTCCGCTACTTCCAGCAATTTGACAAGAAGCCCAAGGGATTCGTTCTTACTTAGTTCGTCACTAGTTTCTTCCAGGATGTTGTCCACGAAGAAGATTCTGTTAGACTCGCCTCCTAGTTTAGTTATCAGCTCAATCATTTTATCGTTATCCGGATTTCCTTCGTCGTCTTTGCCCGTCACTACGAAGACAGGAGGGAAAGCTGTGGAATGCATTGATAGTGATAATGATTATAGCAACAGCAATGACATTAATCAGAGCTTAGAAAATAAATAAAAAGAAAGGGAAATTGTAGTAGTATAAACAAACAGAACAAAATGTTCTTGATTTTACAATAATATTATCAGTGATACATTGAAACAAAACATTCACTCTCATGTTACCTCTTCTCTTGTGACAAATCCTAAGACACAACCAATGAAATATGTCGAATTAAAATATTTCATAAGTGTGATAACACTATTCGTACGTCAAAATTTGTAGAATTAATTCTGCTGCATTCGGCAGCAGAGAAACACATGACATTATATATATATATATATATACATATATATATATGTGTGTGTGTGTGTATATATATATATATACATATAATTATACACTCAACCAAAAAAAAAAAAATAATAATAAGTTCCCCTCCAGTATTTTTTGATATATCTCAAAAAGTACTTTACCGATTTTCATAATTCAAACGGGAATGGATAGGGAATTTTATTACCCATAATATGAATGGCATATCATTGCCACCAGATATCATTATTGGTGTAAAAAAAAATCATTTTATGTCAAAATGCATGGACAAAAAAAAAGTTGCACTTAAGGTCATATGAAGCATATTGTGTACATTTCCTATGCAAGATAGCAAATTGTAGATCAGTTTGTTGAGGGAAATGGCATCGAATGTACGGAATGGCCTGCAAGATCCCCTGACTGTTATCCAATAGAGAATCCTTGGGATATCATTAAGCGGAAAGCGAGCAAGAAGGTGCAAGATGACACTTCACTGTAAGAATTTCAGCACATCTTGCAGAGAGCTTTGGCCAACATTGAGCAGCGCCAAGTACAAACTTTAGTTAACAGTATGAGGAAGACATGCCGGCTGATCATTGAAGCGGATGGTGGACATATCAATTATTAAATACTTCACTGTATGCTCATGAAAAGAAAGAGATGGAGAAATATGCAATAAACCAGGCTTAAAAGTTCAGAATCATGATTGATTGTTTGATTATTTGGGTAAAAGTCAATGCAAATCACTAAAGTGCAACTTTTTTCCATGCATCTTGACATAAAATGCATTTTCCACACCAATAATGATATCTGGTGGCAATGATATGCCATTCATGTTAAGAGTAATACAATTCCCTATCCATTCTCGTTTGAATTATGAAAATCAGTAAAATACTTTTTGAGATGTATCCAAAAATGCTAGGGGGAACTTACTTTTTTGGTTGAGTGTACATATAGAATTTACGACATAGATGTGAAAAATTACATTGGGATGGATTTCCAACAAAGGAACATAAAAAAGAATAGCAGGATTGCTCATTTATGTACAAGTAAGTGAAGACAATACGACAGCTGTCTCTTAAAGCGACTTAATGTTGCCCAATTAAAGAATATAATGAGGAGTGCCCATTACATGCGAGGAACTTACATAGTCGCACGGTGATGTCCGTAATAAATTGTTTAAACAAGGGTTCATACGGCTCGATGTCTTGATTTCGGCTGAAAAAAAAGGTAATGAAAAGTTCAGCAGTAATCTTCATATCTCTGTAATTGTCACAGATGTGCAAATTTCATGAAAACCTACAGAAGGGTGATTCGATCTAGACCCTCCGGCACATGAACGCATTTTTGATTTGTGTGTTTCTCAATAACATAAGCTTGATCAAAGACACAATACGCTGTTCTTCTTCTTATTTTTTAATGAATGCCTGATCACTGACTCTTATTTTAACTCGAAACGCACAGATCACTTTCAGTCACATTCTAATTTTCTGACTTCGGTCATCCCGTGTCAAAACTTCAAATATGTATGTGTTGAACTGTCAGTTAGACATGATCTACCAGCTTTCATGCTTGTCCCTGGTTAAAGTTCGTTATTTCGAAGGTACGTTAATCCGAAAATGAAATAAGGTTCTTTTCCCAAAGGTTTGTTAGTTCGCACATTCCTTTATCTTTCTTTTTTATTAGCGAACCTTATTTCATTTTCTGACTGACCAACCAACGGTATATCAATCTTCTCTATTTTTCAGATTCGTGAACCTTCGGAGAACCCCACAAAACTTAGGATAAGCGAACCCTTTTCCATTTCGGATTAACAAACATCTATATACAGGAAATTTGTGTGTTTCGGAATATTTACGATCCTTTGGAATAAGGGACCTAACTCCATTTCGGATTAACCCACCTTTGGAAAAACGAACGGTCGGAGAAACGAATATTACCCGTGGCTACAAGACATCATATAGGAGTATGTGTCTCTAGCACGATAATGTAGCAAGTTCATACACATACGATGTCACAAAATATAATCTTTGCTGAATGACAGGACCCAAGTCGGAGGGAAAATGTTGAATGTATTGACGAGTCGTATATAAACACATCGGACTTACCGCCTGAGTGTATTGATTTACAAAATTCTAGCCCTACTATAGTAATAATTTTAAGGAATTTTTAAGTCTTAAGAATTTTCTTCCATATATAAGCTGAAACACAAGACCTCTCTATAGCAACAATTACACCGTCGAGTGACAGTCGTATCCTAATATGTGCCTAATGTATGATAAAACGACTAGAAATTTTCCACAACACACATTTTAGATTGAGGAAATGCAGAAATGATTATGTAGCACCGGTAAAGTTTTCACTCCATTTTCTACAAAACTTGTATATTAGACAAAATATTTGTAAATATTTAAATTTAATACATTCTCTCAATTCACCTGTGTTTTTTGCATATTTGGGGAAACTTCCCCTTTACGAAATTAAGATACTCACTCTATAACAATGATCGGGCAGCAAATTCCATCGGTCACTGTGGAAAGGCAATACTTATAGTTGTTACAAAATAATTGATTTGGTCAGTCAACATTTCACGACGTGAGTATGTACGGATTTACCGTTTAATACTAACAACAAATATGGGCGTAGAAAATCATTGTACCCTGTACGGGTTTTTTTTTTTCAACACTGCAAATTTCCTTGTTAACTCCCATAAAATTCAAGACATAAAAGGTGCAAAAAGCGCCTCAGTATAGTTGCAAGTGTTTACCCGTTCTTTTAATGTTGATGTTTTTGTTTCAAAGGAATATCTATAGTGATGTTAAACGCAATTGAACTAGAACATATTAATTTCATAAGTCGTAACAACCAAAGACAATGTATTCAAACAAAACGAATGAAGACGAATAGGACACAGAAATTTGCAATAAAAAAGGTTGTGAAATGTCACTCCATGCACATGCTGATTCTAATGGTGCAAATTACGAGTGAAACCAAACCACCATGTAGTAGAATTTTGACAATAATGATAAGAATTCACACCACTCTCATATATCAATTCAAAAACAAACGAAGAAAACAAAGTCTGGTTATACACAAACTACTGAAAATAAGTCAAGGTAATTGAGCCGCCATTGTGTTATAAATTCCCGCTGATCGTCAATCATATTTTCACTGTTCTTTTTTTAAACCAATATTCTTCATAAATTAATCGTGGGTTTGTAATAATTGTTCATTAACAGCTCTTGATGGGATATCATTTTAAGCTGAATTTTGATTTGACGTATTTTCTCACAAATTCCTTCCGACCAGAAATCAAATCTTTTCGAAATTTCATTTGAAGAAACCAACAAAAAGAAACAAGCAAATGAACAAACAGTAATCATTGGTTAAGTTCAATTTAAAGAAAATGACACAGGTCTCATGCAAGTTTCTTTTTGTACTGTCTATCACTGACCTTCCCTTTGTTCGCACTGTACAGGAGTAACGTGAACAAAGAAGGAAAAGCAAAGAAAAAAAAAAACCAGTGTATAGAACATAGACCTAGGTTGGAATTGAAAGCAAATTTCCACAAATCTAATGAGGTGGTGACAGAAATAGTCGTGGAAAATCCTCATAGGCCTAAAATGTAAAAATACCTCTCGGCGGTAAGGTGGCGAGCTTGATTCATAACATAAAAAGTGATGTGGAATAACAGATATTTATCTTCGGTTTACGATAAAGACATTACATAATAATGAAAAAAAAATTAAAGTCATCATATATTATTTTTGTGTTTCTTTCGTTTCGTGTTTCTCCCTTTTCCATATGAGAAAATCACATTTGCTACCCTAAATATAGGTTTGTGAGGATGCCTTGAAAAGTTATAGTTAGCCAATGTTGTGCGATTCTGATATATATAACCTCCCCCACCACGCAACCAAAGAAACTGATGTTTGAAAGGGACCTGGTTTGGAAAGAAAATCTACGTATTGCGAGTTTCTTCACTCTAGTGTCTTTGCTTCTTTGCTACCACTTAATCTATGGAATTTTTTCCGCAACCAAATCAGACGAGCTGATGAAGCGTCCAGGATAGGAGAAGTCCAGATGCAGTGATTTATTTTGTACCTTTATTACTACTTATCTAAATTAAAACAATTGCAAAATTTCGCCCCAAAATATTTTGTATCAGGAATGATGCCATTGATGACTTTGTCCAAGCCAACAACCCCATGTACGTTGGACCCACGTAGGCAAACATGGGTAAAAGGTGGGTAAGCCGCGTTGGAGTTGGGCAAGGGCTACTAGAGGGTCCTTCTTCCAGGGGTCGTTGTGGGCCAGCCAAGGGCAGAGATGGAAAAAGCTGGTACAGGTTTCACAGGTTTCAAGCGGATACAGGTTTCACATTGGCCTGCAAGTTGTGTTCTACTTGGGCACAGACAGGGCCTGCAGGGACCATGATGGGCTTTTGTAGGGCTAGCCCTGCCTTTTTTATGTGAGTGTGTGAGCATGTGCGATTGTGTGTGCTTTGGTGCTTGTGTGTGTTTGTATGTGTGTGTATAGGGCCTATACAGTTGGTTGCTACTTAAACATTTGATACCAACTCCAGCTAATCCCTGTTGGGCCTTACGGTTTCTATACCAACACGGATCCCACAGGGGCCCCATCACATAGGACCTAAAGGGCACATAGTTATTATCAGTGCATATTCATGAATATTCAAATGATAAATCTAAAATTTGAAAACTAGTGGAAAAAAAAAAACCCATAAAAATCTTAAGTAATAATTGTATGCTGGGTTCAATCTTTCGGTGTTAAAAGTTGTAAAAATACATTATTGTTCGGTTATTCACAATTTGAAAATGTGTTGTGAAGATGTATTTTTATTTTTTGATAGCATAATTCAGGATTTTGGTGATCTAATTTTAGTTTAAACCATGTCTTCACGCATTACAGTTTTTTTGTAGGTATATATAAACAAAAGTGACACAGAAACATCAGTTAGGATCAGCAAGTTTGAGGTAGGCTGATAGAATTAGGACATTAGGATAAGGTTAGGATAGGATTAGGATTAGGGCATAATCCAAGAGTGTACTTGTACTCACATTCTTGTATGAGTAGTATTAACCGGAGGGCCAAACCCCAAAAAGTCGCTTCCTAGAGCTTTGTAGAGTGAGTTGCACTCTCTCTACAAACTAAGTAGACCATGCTTATTTTCGAGTTTTTATTGTAACAAACAACATTCCACTGGTCTACCTCAAAAAATTTGTTGCGAAAGCCTCCAAATCCAAGATGGCGTCCAAGATGGCCGTCATATTTACTGAATTTGTTATTTGCAAGATAGAATTTGATTGAAACATTAGACTTCAACAAATTTGATGTCATATGAAAGAGAATAAAATTGTCTACAAGTTGATACCATTTTTGTGGGTTATTGAGATAATTGGATTGAGATTTTCAGGAAAAACACTCATTTTTTGATATTTTCCTGAAAAAAGGAAAATCATGAAAATGCTTGATTCAGCATAAATCAAAGAAAGACAGAAGGATTATCTTGAAACCTTTCAAAAATTTTGTTTGACATATTATTAATATTTGGAGAAAATTTCAAAAATTCAAAAATTTTGTTTGACATATTATCAATATTTGGAGAAAATTAGGGGTCAGTACCATTTTTGGTTCAGGAGTTATAATGTCTCAAACTTGAAAACTCACTACGTAAAAATGGCCACTTTAGTTGTGACAAGACCTTGTTGGTCGTGAAAAAAGCCTGCGCGCGCCAAGACTACTACACGCACCACTGGCACTGGCGCTTGTAGCAGTACCAGTGGTGCGTGTATCAAGTAGTGTTGGCAAACGCAGACTTTTTCTTTGACAAACAAGGGTTTGTGCCTGCAAACTAACTTTTCATACCAAGTGGTAGCTCAGGTGACGCTGATTGCTATTATTTCAAAGTAGATTGTTCTGAAGCAGATGAGATGAAGAAAAAATATCTTTCAAATAGAGGTAGAAGCTTGAAACACTAATCTTGCTATAGAAAGTTTAAAACAAAATTTGGATCAATCACTCAAAAAAGTCAAGATTGAAGGCCATCAGAGCTGACATAGTGTATTGCGCCAAAGTAAATGTATCATTTTGATTTTGATACAATTTCATCTGTTTTGCTGTCTATTTACATGGTTTTTATATATTCTGAACATTTTAATGGTATTTCAAACCATCTTAGGTTTTTTATGGAGACATTTTTCAGAATGCACCATGAATATTTCTCTAAAAATAAAACAAAATAAAATCAAAATTTTTTATGAAAACCATGCAGAAATTAACATATTGCCCATAATATAATCAATATTTGGAGAAAATTAGGGGTCAGTATTGTATTTGGTTCAGGAGTTATAATGTCTCGAATTTGAAATCCAATTTTACATATTTGCACGCATCTGTTTCCAAAGACGTCACAGAGGGTCAAATCCAAGATCGTGCTTACTTTTCGAGTTCCACTCTCTCTATAAACAAGACCATACAAAATATTAAGTATACTAAGCAATGTTCCGTAAGTACACCTCAGTAGATTTGTTGCAAAAACCTCCAAAGTACAGATGCGGTCCAATAGGGCCGCCATTTTTATTGAATTTAACATTTCAAACATAAAATTTGAAAGAGACATTGGATTGCAACAAATTTGATGTCATATGAAGGAGAGCAAAACTTCATAAAAGTTGATACCACTTTAGCTGTGTATTGTGACAAACTGGGGGGGGGGTGTTTGCTTCTCTGTTTTTTTTTTTGGGGGGGGGGGGAGGGAATACATATCTTTATAATGTTTTGAAAAAAGGAAGAAATGTAAAAATGCATGATTTAATATTAAAGAAGAACTGAAGAATTATTTTGAAACCTGCGATTGAGATTGAGATTTACTGAGATTGAGACATAATTCATATTTCTGGAATTATAGGCAATATCATACACTGTTGACAAGTTAACATCTAAAACTTGAAAAAAATTATATTTATGCATTATAAATTTTGCATACAATGTGTTTACATGGTCACATTCAATATTGTTATGATCTAGTGACTTGCAAGTACCTGCAAACTAACTTTTCATGTCAAGTGGTATATAGGTGTCGCTATTACTGTAGCATTTCATCATAGTAGATTGTTCTGAGGCAGAGATAAAGCGATAGGAGCTTGGAATTTGGCACAAATTTTGCCATTGTGTAATATTTAGCGATAAAAATAGTATCCACACAAAATTCAAGATGGCGGTAATTAATCAAGGTTGTCGTTCAAGGCATTATTTACCATCAGTGCACGTAAAACAAAAACCCAGCTTTACTTAATTCCTCAAACTAGTTCTAACCTGTGAGTTAGTGATAGAACAACTAATGTACAAACTTAAATCAGTATAATCAATGCTAAATATTGTTAGATATACTAAATAGATCTGATAAGAATGTTTTTTATATACTAAATTGTTAACAGTTATCATGATTATGGTTTCTTGAAAAGAAATGGTGTTATCTCCGTATGTTTTAGGCTTTATTATAATTATTTTTTTTACATGGTAGAATGTTTTGTGATACAACTAACCTGCACATATAAATCGAATGTGATATCTCTCCCAATGGTAAACAATACCTTTATATAGTGTGTTGCGTGAAAGTTAAATCTCAACTTATACACTGTAACTTATAATTTGATATGCAATGTATTTTTCAAACCTTCTTATATTGCTGTCTATTACATGTTTCTATACATTCGAACGATATTGTACTAGTGTAAACCATATTGAGGGTCTTTTTTTTGGGGGGGGGGGGGTGGAGCTCATGCCAGTGTTTGGGTAAGGCCCAATCTTTGATAAAAAAAGAAATGCTTCTGTATCAAAGATATGCTTTTTTACTTGCATGTTATTCTGCTGTTGTAGAAACGTAAATGATGATGGTATATGTGTAATAACGTCTGATCGCATATATCCTTGAAAACCCTTCTGATCCGAACCCCCCCCCCCCCAAAAAAAAAAAAAAAAAATCCGACATGGCGGCAATTTCTCAACTTTGCTCTTAAATGTGTTGTGCGAAATTACTTTTCAGTATATTGTTCGAATAAAATTGTCCAAATTGATTATTCGTGCTGTTTATTCACATTTACAAATAAGCATGCTGAAACTGTATTTACTGTTATCAGGTTTTCTTACCTTGTTTTTAGGCTGATTTCATGTGGGTTATAGTGTCACAATTGATCTGAACTTATGCTATTGTTAGATGCTTTCCCATATTAGATACAAGGACCTCTCGAGAGTGAAAATGTTCATTTTCATTCATTTTAGAGTGACCTCGGGGATCACTCGAAGAGTGACGAGTAATCACTAAGGCAGGGCTCGACACTAACGGTACCGGTGGCCCAGGGCCACCAAAAACGCACGTCGGGCCACCAAAATGTCAGAAATGAAGAATTTGGTGGCCTGATCGGGCCACCGAAAAAGATCGGATATTTGCCTTTGGGCCACCAAAAAAAAGTTAGTGTGGGGCCTTGCCTAAGGTTACTCTAAAATGAGTGAAAATGAACATTTTCTCTCAAAAGTCACTCCAATTTCACTCTAAATTCACCGTTTTCTGTTATTCACTCCTCACATCAAAAGTAAAAACTTCCACTCGATTTGTTTTTCCTTTTTTGGAGAGTAGAATATCACTGGTTTTAAAAATATGTCCATAAAAACCTAAGACGGTTTAAGATAGCGCAACAGACAAAATTGAATCAAAATCGAAATAATACATTTAATTTGGCGCAATACACTATGTCAACTTTGATGGCTGTCATCTTGATATTTTTTTTTTGAGCGGTTGATCTAAATTCTGTCTTAAACTATCTACAACAAGATTGGTGCCAAGTTTCAAGCTGCTACCTCTATTTGATTTTTTTTTTTGGCTTTATCTCATCTGCTTCAGAACAATCTACTTTGAAATAATAGCGATCAGTATCACCTGAGCTACCACTTGGTGTGAACAGTTAGTTTGCAGGCACAAACCCTTGTTTGTCAAAGAAAAAGTCTGCATTTGCCAAGAATACTACACGCACCACTGGCACTGCTACAAGCGCCAGTGCCAGTGGTGCGTGTAGTAGAACCACAAAAAAGAATTGACAAACACGTTTCTATGTAGCAGACAACAAAAGCCATCATTTTTTATCATTAGTTGATATCACTTTAACTAAAGAGTCCGTTGTCCCAGAAACTACGACCACCAAAGTCATTCGTGAACATTGTTTCACAAATGACCATAAAGGAACCAAGTTTTTTTTTTAAAACCAAAAGTACATTGCGATACAATGTTATTATACAAGTAAATACAATGTGAGCAATATAACATTACGCAGGGTATTGATGCAGTATACAACAATGTCAGTGAAATTCCTTGTTAGGCAACTATGATTTTAATGTATAACTTCAATAGTCCGCTGTAAATACTTACATTGATATATGCTTTCGTGTGGAAATAATGACTATCTTTACCTTTAACTTTGCGATGCAGCACAACCAAATAAACTGTGAGGATAACGATGACACCGATAAAAACCACAATAACAGCGATGTACCCTCCCTCTGACGGGCTGTCAGACGGAGTAGCAGTACTCCCACCAAGCTCTCCTGCCCCTGTCAAAATAGAGGATTGTAAAAACAATGATAAAAACAATGATAGGTATAATCAACCCAGGAGATCCTTAGTTTTATTCCCATGGTTACGTGGTAAATATTTTCCATATATTCTAACAATAAACGCAAAGAACACTCTTCATAGTGAATTTTGCATTTCAGTCACAATTCTAGCAACACATATCTCTTTGTCAACAACAACAACAACAACATGATAATTCTTCGAAACTTGTTCTACCACAGACCCAATTAGGCTATACGCAAGGGCGTACCGAGGGGGGGTGTTTTGGGTGTTCAAACACCCCCCTTTGCCAAAAGTGGGGTGTTTAAGGTGTTCAAACACCCCCCTTGGGCAAAAGGGAGGTGTTTGAGCTATTCAACACCCCTCTTCAGCAATGCTTACATGTTGACAAATGAAACAAAAGCTGTCTTTACCGCTTTTATTTCCGTTTTGAATTCCGCCTTTCCTTTATTTTGCGTTCATTTTTTTTTTTCTCTCTCTCTCTTCCTTGTTTTAATGTTTGTGTGGATGATGATACATTATGGAGTTACATCATATCATACGCACTAAAGAACTCGTGTACAGTACGTGTTAATACTACGTTACTGCACCGCGCGCGAAGCTGACGCGCAAACAGAAAACCAAATCAAACAAGATAAAAACAAAACATGAATTCCGTGAATTCCATGTTTTGTAACGCTGAAATATAAAGATTTTCGGCTCGCTCGCTGCGCCCTCTTGCCAAAATTTATCAAAAAAAAAAATAAGAAGAACAAAACGTAATGATGATGTGGAAATATAAAAATTTCGGCTCACTCACTCGGATAGTAATTCAGAGTATTTTTCCAAGTCCTTAGTTTGTTGGCATAAATCGTTATCTATGAAGCCGTCACTATATCTTGATTAGAATTGTAAGATTTAATAACCAAAAGATGACAAGAATTCCATGTTTTGTAAGGTGAAATACAAATATTGTCGGCTCGCTCGCTGCGCTCGCTCGCCAAAATTTATCACAATTTATCAGATTTTATATCACCCTAAAAAAAAAACCCTTTTAAGTGCTCGAAAAAGCATATCAAGTGGACTTTTTTTAAGTCCCTACCGGGATGGGATTAGGGTTGAACACTGTTGGTATAAATCGTTATCTATAAGACCGTCACTATATCTTGATTAGAATTGTCATTCGAAGATTTAATAACCAAAAATGACAAGAATTCCATGTTTTGTAAGCTGAAATACAAAAATTTTCGGCTTGCTCGCTGCACTCGCTCGCCAAAATTCTTCAATATCTATTACATTTAAAACACCCTCAAAAGACCCCTTCTATAAGTGCTTGAAAAAGCACATCATGTGGACTTTTTTAAAGTCCTTACCGGGATGGGGTTGGACACTGTTGGTACAAATCGTTATCTATAAGGCCGCCACTATGATTAGAATTGTAATTCGAAGATTTAATAACCAAAAATGACAAGAATTCCATGTTATGTATAAAGCTGAAATATACAAATTTTCGGCTCGCTTGCTGCGCTCGCTCGCCAAAATATATCAAAATTTAGGGTTGCCTATTTATACATTTAAATCACCCTCAAAAGACCCCTCTTAAGTGCTTCAAAAAGCATATCATGAGGACTTTTTTAAAGTCCCTACCGGAAAGGGTTTGGGGTTGAACACTTTTTCAGAAATTAGGGGCGCAATTTTCGCGCTTGCCACGGGCGCCGTTTTCCCTAGATACGCCACTGACTACCAAGTCCAGTCAGTATAGTAGCCTATACTGGAAGCAGCAAGCTCTGGAAGCTCTGGGAGTAGCAAGTTACTTGCTACTCAATGTAATTAGTGATAGCACATGGACTTGGTAATCTTTAGTAATAGTAGATATGAATTTTTTCACTGACTGAAAGTTAAAACTGAAAGATAACTGAGTGTGAGTCTACAAATTGTGGTTGGATGACTTTTATTCGCCTAAAATTCATTAGATATCTAGGTCTAGGAACAGTGGCGTAACTACGGGGACATGGGGGGGGGGGGGGCACGTGCCCCCCCCCCCAATCCGCTGATTAAAATAAAAGAAAAAAAAGAAAAAAGAAAAAAAACCTACGAAAATGGTAATTCAAGGGTTAGTAAACTGCTTTTGAAATCGACGTGAAAGGATGATGAAGAAAAAAAGATATTTTTCTAAGATTTCTTTTAACCATATAATTAAAGAGGTATAACATTATTCAAAAACCCCGGAGACGACAAAAGATTGTGATTCAGCGTGATTCCTGGTTGGCATTTTGAATACAAGTAGGATGTGCGCAGTGTACTCAGAATATCGGAATGGCAAAAAGAGTCGCTGCAATGTTGCGCAATGTTTGATAGGTTGTACACATTTGCTATCAAAGCTTGATCATTGATTTTGCAGTGTTGCTTTACATACTAGTCTATATTAAAATGCCTTGCCTTGCCAATAATAAGACTTGACCTTGGCTATTTCCTAAATTTTCCATCTATATGAAACACACACACTCACAAACACAAACAAATTAGGGGATGCTCTATCCTTCTCCCGCTTGGTCACTTCGACGCCCCCTCGCTGGTCATACCTCCCCCAATCATGAACATAAACCGACACCCTTGACTATACCAGTGGCGGATCCAGGGGGCGCACCGGGCGCCCCCTCCCTCCAATGCGAAAAAAATATACATGTAGCTACAAACGACAGTTTTTGGACGGTAAAATGTCAAAATTTTCAAGCTCGCTCGCTTCGCTCGCTCGCATTTAATCGTTATGCAATTCTCCTGATGTTGCTGTCAGTAATTGCCAGCAGTTGCGCCTGGTGTGCCCCCTCCCCTTAATTTCCAAAGCGAAAAAATATAGCTACAAACGGTAGTTTTGGGACTGTAAAATGTCAAAATTTTCTAGCTCGCTCGCATTTAATCGTTATGCAATTCTCCTGATGTTGCTGTCAGTAATTGCCAGCAGTTGCGCCCGGTGCGCCCCCTCCCATTAATTTCTAAAGCGAAAAAAAATATAGCTACAAACGGCAGTTTGAGGACTGTAAAATGTCAAAATTTTCAAGCTCGCTCGCTTCGCTCGCTCGCATTTTATCGTTATGCAATTCTCCTGATGTTGCTGTCAGTAATTGCCAGCAGTTGCGCCCGGTGCGCCCCCCTCCCCTTAATTTCTAAAGCGAAAAAATATAGCTACAAACGGCAGTTTGGGGACTGTAAAATGTCAAAATTTTCAAGCTCGCTCGCTTCGCTCGCTCGCATTTAATCGTTATGCAATTCTCCTGATGTTGCTGTCAGTAATTGCCAGCAGTTGCGCCCGGTGCGCCCCCTCCCCTTAATTTCCAAAGCGAAAAAATATAGCTACAAACGGTAGTTTTGGGACTGTAAAATGTCAAAATTTTCTAGCTCGCTCGCATTTAATCGTTATGCAATTCTCCTGATGTTGCTGTCAGTAATTGCCAGCAGTTGCGCCCGGTGCGCCCCCTCCCATTAATTTCTAAAGCGAAAAAAATATAGCTACAAACGGCAGTTTGAGGACTGTAAAATGTCAAAATTTTCAAGCTCGCTCGCTTCGCTCGCTTGCATTTTATCGTTATGCAATTCTCCTGATGTTGCTGTCAGTAATTGCCAGTAGTTGCGCCCGGTGCGCCCCCTCCCCTTAAAAAAAAAAGCGAAAAAATATAGCTACAAACGGCAGTTTGGGGACTGTAAAATGTCAAAATTTTCAAGCTCGCTCGCTTCGCTCGCTCGCATTTAATCGTTATGCAATTCTCCTGATGTTGCTGTCAGTAATTACCAGCAGTTGCGCCCGGTGCGCCCCCTCCCCTTAATTTCTAAGGCGAAAAAATGAAGCTACAAACGGCAGTTTGGGGACTGTAAAATGTCAAAATTTTCAAGCTCGCTCGGTTCGCTCGCTCGCATTTAATCGTTATGCAATTCTCCTAATGTTGCTGTCAGTAATTACCAGCAGTTGCGCCCGGTGCGCCCCCTCCCCTTAATTTCTAAAGCGAAAAAATATAGCTGCCAACGGCAGTTTGGGGACTTAAAATGTCAAAATTTTCAAGCTCGCTCGCTTCGCTCGCTCGCATTTAATCGTTATGCCATTCTCCTGATGTTACTGCCAGCAACTGTCAGCAGTTGCACCCGGTGCAACCCCCTTAATTTCCAAAGCAAATATATATATATATATATATATATATACATATATTATCATATATAGCTACAAACGGCAGTTGGGGGACTGCAAAATGTCAAAATTTTCAAGCTCGCTCGCATTTAATTGTACAGTTATGCAATTCTGATATTGCTTCCATGAGGTGCGCCCCCCCCCCCCCCAATGTCTTGACCCACGGTACGCCACTGAACACCCCCCTCTAAAAAATCCTGGGTACGCCTATGGCTATACGTATACTTCAACAGAGGGCTGAAGATTGCAATATAGTCATGAACATTACAATTCATCATTATCTCACATGAAATAATTTAATGTAATTATGTTCACATGTGATGACATTATTCTCACTTCCTGAACAAACACATAACTGTACACGCATTATCATTATATTAATATAGGCCTGAACTATACACATGTTTCGGTGAATGTGTTCCAAGTTTGTAATCTTTAGATTCATATCAATCGTTGGCCTTAATAACACCAATTAGCTTTTGTTCACCAGTAACACTTGTAACAGCGATGTCCCCTCCCTCCGGCGGGCTGTCAGACGGGATAGCAGCACTCCCACCAAGCTCTCCTGCTCCTGTCAAAATATAAGATTGTTTGTTTGTTTATAATTTTCAAAGCCGACTAAAACAATAATAAAAACAATGACAAGTATAATCAACCAAGGAAATTTTAGTTCGATTCCCATGGTTACGTGGTAAATATTTACAACAACGTGTCGATTAAAGACAATGTAAATGTCTTTCGAGTTCACGGTTTCATCGATTCTTACTAAATTCAACTAATTCATCTTTATTGTTGCATTGTCAATTGCAATTGCGCGGGTCCTGATCCTGATTTTTAGTCTACCACCTAGATTATAGTGCGGTACTACAACTCACTGTACAATCAAGTACTAATACATCAAGATATACTTGATACCAATTAGAAATAGAACGCCCAGATTTTATTATCATTATTTTGTCATCTAGCTCTAGACCGGTAACTCTTCCTTTTGCTTGGTGGTGGTCTCTTGTTACTAATTGTACAGTCAGTAATATTAAATGGGTAAGTCAAATACCGATTAGTGATGGAGGTACATTCGTTATGTTTGCCCACGGGCGAACATTCTTAGTAATGTTCTCCCATGGGAAAACATTTTAATGTAACAAATGACAGAAGGACTAGGACTGCACGCGCACAGAATTTGGCTCTGCGCGAGCGATCGATCGTGTGCGTTGTGTGCTGGTGGTTGACGTTGACGTGTTTGACCTATTTCACTAACCCATATAACATAACAGACGATGACTTTTGTTGTCGGGAACATGTAACAAACGTTCCACCCTCAGGGTTTGAAATGCTATTTCGGGAGGCTATAAGTCCCTCGACTTCGTTACTGGACTTATAACCTCCCTAAATAGCATGTCAAACCCTTCGGGTGGAACATTCAGTATGTTCCCTCCCCGTCAAAAGGGTCTGACTGTATTAGATAGTATTAGACCTACCGATGGATCGTAAGCTACAGTAAACGCGAAGCTACCACAAAGAGACAGATTTATCGGTCTAGTCTAGATGTACATTTAGGTCTGGGTTTTTATACAGTAGGAAATTAATTAAATATACCATACAAACTTTATGAGGTCCAAGTCGAAAAAAAAAACGGATTGTGAGGTGACTGGCATGGCACTCTTTTCTTCGGGGTGCGCTTCTCAGAAATAGTGCAATGCGCCAGTCACCTCTCAGTCCACATTTTCTACTAGAACCTCTCAGTGCATAGTATATTAAATTGTATCAATTCAGGGGTAAAGCTTTCCCAATATAGGACGAAAATGGAACATATAATAATCAACGCAAAGAACACTTTTCATTATGAATTTTGCATTTCAGTCACAATTCTAGCAACACATAGCATCTCTTTGTCAAAACAACAACGTGAGAATTCTTCGAAACTTGTTCTACGACAGACCCATTTTATAGGCTACGTATATTTCAACAGACGGCTGACGATTGCAATAAAAATAGCAATATAGTAGTGAACATTACAATTCATCATTATCTTACATGAAATAATTTAATGTACTTATGTACACATCTGATTACATCATTCTCTCTTCCTGCACAAACACATAACTGTACACGCATCATCAATACAACGTATAGGCCTAAAACTATACATATGTTTTGGTGAATGTGTGCAAAGTCTGTAATCTTTAGATTCCTATCAATATTTGGCCTTAATAACACCAATTAGTATTTGTTCACCAGTAACTGTCAAGTTGATGAACGAACGTCGAGTGTCTCCATTGGCGAATTCTGCATTACACGAGTACGTGGTTTCGTCCTCCACCGATAGGTTCCGCACCACGAGAGAGTAATTTGATGTCATGGTAATTCTCGGACCCACGTTGTTGATCACCTTTTATTCCCACGATAATATAGAAACGTTAGTATCCACACTTAATGCAGAGTTATCAAACTGGTTTAAGAATAAAACAAATTATATTTATTTTAAGCATATGAAAATTCACACAGATGATTTCGTAAATATCAGGATTGATAATGTATTTCTTGAACGTAAAAGTTCTTTTAAGTTTTTAGGCATTTTTATTGATGAAAACCTAACCTGGAATGATCATATACGTTATGTTACAACCTGTATTTCTAGAAATATAGGTGTTCTTTCAAAGATGAAAAGTTATCTTCCTGAACATACTCTTGCTATGCTTTACAATTCTTTAATCCTACCATATATTATGTATTGTAATCTAGTGTGGGCTACAAGTTCAAAAACTAGACTCAAATCTATTTATTCATTACAAAAGAAAACCATTCGCATCTGTACTTGATCACAATACTATAGCCCACACCAGTTCACTTTTTTCATCAGTTAAAAACACTGAATATATTTGATATAAATACCTTTTATTCTTTGCTTTTTATGTTTAAGTATTTAAACAACTTACTTCCAAACATTTTTCACGATTTCTTTAAACTGAATTATACCGTTCATTCATATCCCACTCGTAATTCGCAAAATGTTCATTTAGTAAATCCCAAATTATCAATTGCACAAATATCTATAAGACATAATGGACCAAATCTTTGGAACTCACTCCCAGATTATGTTCAATCATGTAAAACTTCATATTCTTTCAAGGCTAGATTGAAAACTACATTACTGTCAGATTACAATCTATGAATATATCATTTGAATATATATTTTGCTTCGTTTGATCTCATGTCTTTTCCTGTAAATTGGATTTAAAACTAAAATAAATATACGCAATGTTTCTGTCTCTACCATTTCATTTCATTCCCATTATCTTCAGCATCACCATCATCACTTTCATCTTCATTATCACATTTTTCTTCATCATTACCCTGTCATCATCATCATACATCATCATCATCATATTTCACTTTACTCTTATTCGTATCTATGCACTAGGAATATAAAAACATAATGCATTCACAGTGTCTTATATTTTGTAGTATTTCTCCATTCCGCAGACAATATAATTTTTTTTTTGTGTGTATTATGTAGATAGGTCCCTGGGCTGCCACGTGCTTAAGCTTTTGCTTATAGTGGCAGTCCTTCTTCCGCATGATTTCTCAGATAATTATTTGGAAATTTGGTAATACGAGTTATATTTTGTTAATGAAATTAATTTACACAGCGATTTTCCTTCTTTGAATCATGTACATTGTAATCTGCTTACTGATTTTCCATGTGATATTACTGAAAAGAATCTTGAATTATGCATGAAATTGTGTTGGAAGAAAAATCAAACAAACAAACAAACAAACAAACCTTATTTTCATAACTTTGTATCAAGATCGTGGGGGCCGGATTATCTATCGTCTTTGAGCGATACCAAGACAGGACTCTCACTGGCCTTTCGACTTCACACGGTAGCTCAACAGTGGACCCCTTCAGACCACTTATGGCTCGTTGTGTCCTTATCTCGTCTGTTAAGGAAAATGTATTTACATGATATACGGACAAAAATTTAGAGAAACACTTCGAAGATGGTGAAATTAGGCTTATGTGAGTGAAATAACCTCACAAATATTTGCTTACATAAAACATCATAAATAAAACAAGTACATCCCGTTCTATGTGTGTGTGTGTGTGTCTATGTATGTGTGTATGTGCATCTATATTTTACAAATATTGGCTTACATAAAACATCATTGATAAAACAAGCACATCCCCGTTCTATGGGTGTGTGTGTGTCTGTGTGAGTGTGTGTGTGTGTCTATGTATGTGTGTATGTGCATGTGTATCAATATTCTACTTAGTTTGAATCAAAGATTTTTTTTTTTTGTTTTTATTCAACGCAGGAAATGCGATCTGATACGATCTTTTGAAATGTGCGGTTGCATAGAATCTAAACAACTCACAGGTTCTGTTTACAATATGGGCGGAGAAATGTTAAGATTGATACACTGTATCACATTTGATGCATAACGTGTGGGCCAGTTGTATTACAAAACATCCCTCCATAATGAAGTAAAGCCTAATAGGGAGATTAAGTTGTTTTCTCACTAAACCATAAGAGTAGATGCTTTTGGTAATAGTCTAGAAACTTTTAATATAAATATTGTTCACATTATTATAATTTATATCAGTATTTTAACCCTACAAAGCCCAAGGGGGACACATTGTAAAGCCCAAGGGGGGCACATTGTGCCCCCCCTGTTAGATTTTCATTTGCCACTCCTTCGCCCTTAATCCGATTTCAACCGGATTTGGTGACTGTTCCTAAAATCATATTGCAAACATTCTGATATATAATTAATATATGATGATGTCGCTTGCTGCCATGGCAACCATAAACTGACAACCATGTCAGTCAGATTTTGCATCTTTTTTCTGATCCCATTTTATTTAACAACATTACAGTGTATGCAATGGGTGTTTCGTTGAAGTAATTATGGTCTTGATAGTTTGTCTTATTCTTTCCTTTGTTTTTACATGACAAATGCATAAAACCTGTATAGATATAACAGAGATAATTGAAAATAATATTTTCAAAAAATTGCCCTTCTATTTTGAGTTATTTTAATTTTTTCATCAAAGTTATGCCTCTAATGTCATAAGTTTATCAGATTATCAATTTGCTATCTCAAAATTCCACTATTATGCAAATATGAAATGTCATAAGTATACATGTACCCATCCCAAACATTTCATCTCAGGTCTCATAATGTATCATTATGTTGATATGAATAGCGCCCCCATGTGGTGACCTTGAGAAATTTCAACCATATCAAATAATAAGATTCTACTTGCCTATCATTTGTGGCAAATATGAAAATGATTGTTCTATAATATGACATATATAATGGGGATAATGAAATTATACAGAAAAATCATGTTCTTAGCATATTTCGTATTTCTTTATATTTCGGTAAACATCGCCCTCCGTGGGTGACCTTCAGAAAATTCAAATGTACGGTCATGTAGAATACGAGATATTCTACCTATGTGCCAAATATGACGATGATACATCAAATAATGAAAAAAAAATATGGGCCTACGAGGGGGTCAAAATAGCTTGGGCTTAAAAGGGTTAAACATTGATCATATTAGTTCAAGAAATTTTGAGCATGATCAATCTTTGGTTGCTGGTAAATCGCACGTGCGTGCGGACCTAAGGGAAACTACGAGCGAGACACGCAAGGTTTGCCCGGAAAGGTGTGACAGAGTCTTGATATCCATGCTTCTAAGAACGTGCAGCAAGGTGCTTATCTATCGTCAGGAACCTGTGTAGTGCACCCACACTTCCCATCTGGCTATGCCTACAAGACCAAAAAAATCGCAATGATGGCCTAAACTTAATCTCTTTCTTGCATGCTTTTATTAATTTCATTTTTCATGGTTGTTTACTCTATTTATTTTTTCTCATGTTTAAACTCTCATACACTGCAATAATCTTATCTTCGTGTCATTATGTATAATCCACAAAAATTGTATTCACAATTCTGTTATCCTGTTTTCTATATTCCATCTTTCTTTGTACTCACATACACGTACCCCTCAAGATTATGCCGAAAGAGTGGAAACAATTCTACAAATTCTAGAAATTCTCAGCCATTTTCTGTTCATTAATCAGGCCGAAGTCAGCAAACAAAACACCAACACACGTCCAATCAGTAATACACTATCATACTGCTTAATCTAGACACCCGTTGTAACGCTCTTGTACATAGACAGTATACCGTCCCAAATTTGTTCCACAAATTCATGAAATTCTTCCGTCGAGATGTTTTCAGTGCAATTGATTGACAGACTGACCTACATCGATGTAATTACGCACTACATTGATCAGTGTTTTATTAGTAGCCATGATGAAAAATCATGGGCGTACATATTCGAGCAGGATTCAAGCCTACGACCTCCTGATCATTGGACAGGCGTCATCTTCACTAGATCACCGAGACCGAGCTTCCGCCCGACAGCAAGTGTTGGTTCTTATGTATCCTTAAAGCATGCAGGAGGTACACTGCGTACTCTCTCTCTCTCTCTCTCTCTCTCTCTCTCTTTTCATTCGTTGTAGAGTGACCTCAGGGATCACTCCAAAATCTTCGACTGATCCTGAGGTCACTCCAAAATGGGTTTAAAAATTCACTGTAATTTCACTGTAAATTATTTTTTTTTTTTGTATTCACTCCTTCAAAAGAGTGAATATTTTTACTCGAATTTTTGAGAGAGTAATTTTTTTCAAATTCTTTTTTTTTTTAAACTGATTGACAAATTGTCCTATATACATCGACCTAAATAATCCCTGAATAAATGATCAGTGTTTTAGAAGTAGCCATGATAAAAAAATGCAACATGAGCGTACATATACTTGAGCAGGAAGAATTTCATGAATTTGGAATGCATGAAATACTTGTACATCTCGACGGAGTCAATTCTGCGCGCGAATCTGATCATGGACATAGGTGCCAGTTTATTTTTGACCTCATCATGTTACTTGACGACATATATAATACGCCAGTCTACCGACATAAACATGTTAATTCAAGCGTGAGTGAGATTTTCTGACTAAAAACTCAGAGTCCAGAGTCCAATGCATATGTTGGTACCTTCTTTAGGACGACGCTTAATCAGGTTGACAATGAAATTATTTCTCTCTCTCTCTCTCTCTCTCTCTCTCTCTCTCTTTGCAGTACAGCTTTATCCATGCGGGACCGTCATGAGAAGAACATGAAAGTAATTAAAGACAAAAAGCATTTGCCTTTCAAAGCAAATACAAACGTTTCTGTTTCTCACCTCCTGTAAGAAATAGGAGAAGGGCAATTTATTAAATGATTGTGTGTGTGTGTGTGTGTGTATGTGTGTGTGTGAGTGCGTGTGTGTGTCTGTGTGTGTTTTCAAAATAATAGGTAAATGTTAATGTATTAGCAAATGTTATCGTTGAAACTATACCAGGGGCCCGTTGCGTAAAACTTTTTACCTGCAAGAGAGAAACTCATGTTGATATTTAACAGAATCATGTTTCCTGCATCATGCCTACCCGAGTTGACAGTTCGCAGCAGACCTGCCAAAGCTTTCTTTCTTCGGTGCAATAAGCGTTTTGATTATGCCACGGGCCGCAGGTTCGCTACGTTTGCTTTAAGGCTGAGTTTGGAATACATGGATTATATGATTTCAGTTCATTTTCATGTTAGATGCCTTGACTTTTTACATAATTTTGTGAATATCATGGAGCGTTCGAGCGCTGTGCGCAGAGTGTACTTTCACACACACATTTTGTCGCAAGGGATGATACATCTAGCGCGCTAACGCTACATACAGGTGTCTCGAACAAAGAGAATCAACTCTTTGTACAAACATACAGTGCACGGATGTATTTCAGATCTTGTATCGGCGAAAATGGACATGCTAATTGGCAAGCTAAATATAAGACTCAGGAACCATTCCAAAGTTAATTACTCATAGTGCTGTATTCTATGTTTTAAATTGGTTTAACACAACTGTAACATATAAGATGCACATAGGAACTTTGTGAAGAATAGAAGGTGCCATAATAGCATGGATATAACTAATAATAGAGGGCTATATAATGCATATCTATAAGGCTTGGTGTAAACTTCTTGTCTTTATCGCGGTTCGGGCCACCAAAACCAGCAAATTACATTTTCTTTTTTTTTTAGTGCCCCCCCCCCCCCCCAAAAAAAAAAGAAAAATAAAAAATAAATGAAAGCATATACACATATACACAAACAAACACATACAAACACACGCACACTCACGCGCACACACACACACACACACAAACATATTACTACTATAGGATTGGCAGATCTGTAATTTTAGTTGTTTTTAATTTAATTGAAATTGAGTTACTTTATTGCAGTTGAATATCTATATTGATGATTTTACAGTTCATTTACGACGTCTAATAATGTGCATTGAATTGTTGTATTCAGTTTTAAACATTGTTTAATGATTTATATACTCTGTAACATTTTACAGCTAAATGTGTATATTACTAATGCAATTTCGGGTATTGCAATACTCTGTATCGCATATTTTATGTGTTGTTTTTAAAAAAGGGCCTTCCTTCAAACCAGACCTTGCTTAGCAAGCAACCCTTTCAAAATATGTGAAAAAAAGTAAATAGATAAATAAAAAAGGGAATAATTCAATAAAAAGTTAAAATAACGGCGTAAAAATCAAACCATAATGATGTAAAAATGGAAGGTACGACAAAATAAATCATTATTACTATATTACGTATTGCGACTTTTAGGGGAAAAGGTTCGGAAATGAAATGACTTAATAAAAAACGAAAAATTATAAACCGTGCTCTATATGTTGAAAATTGAAGGGTACGTTAAAAGGCTTGTGCCACGTAAGCCTATACTGTAACTAAATTAACTAAGTGTAACTAATCTTGTATTGAATGGACTCATGAATATGGTATTTCATGACACCTTATGTTCATGAAATGATTTTTTTTTTCTTGGAAAGATAAGATTTAGGGAATAGTTAGAGAAGAAAAGTTTGTAAAATACATTTTGACATGATTTCGGCCGTGAAGAGTATTTTGCAACCATATTCGCAGAAGCTAGCTGAAATGCAAGTAGTTATGAAGATTTGAGCCTCGAGATATAAATTCCCTGCTTTTCTTGATGAGAAAAACACAAAACCAATATCCACACCTACAAAATGCTCGATGACCTCCAGGTCGTTTTTCCCTTTTCTGGATGAGAAAATATAAACAAAATGTTGTTGACCCGATCGGGCCCCCAAACATAGAAGTGGTGTCCTGATATCTAATTCAGGTGGCCCCGGGCCACCGCTAATGTCGATGTATGAACAATAATTTGTGATCAGACACAACGAAACAGTTATAGGTGTGAGGGAATCCATTCCCTTGTGTAAATGTCGAGGGTAGAGGTGAATGTCACGTTGAGCAACTGATCATGTAAACCTCAGCTATCCTTCAGTCTCTCCGATATCCATTGTAAATCGCATGAATGCCATTTGGCAACGTATTGGATAAAATTGTATTAGAATGATTATGATCTTTGATTCTTTATCGCTTCAACATCATTTTTTTTTTGCGGCTAAATAAATGATTAAAAATTACTATTATAGTATCTTGATGAATTTTCCGACTATTTTTTTTCACATAATTTGGATACGCCCTCAAAAGAAAAAAATCACAACGAAATTCTGTCCCATCGTCGGTGGGTTGAATAATAAAGGACACATTGCAAGCAACTATATAACTTGGAAATATGCAAGTTATGCTCACAACAGAAGAATGTTTCAATAGCTGCAGCAGAGGATAGTGAGATTTAAGATGTCGATCTTTTGCCACAGTGTATAGATGCACTGTCGTCTTTTGATATGCTATTGATATTTAAGATGTCGATCTTTTGCCACAGTGTATAGATGCACTGTCGTCTTTTGATATGCTGTCGATCTTTTGCCACAGTGTATAGATGCACTGTCGTCTTTTGATATGCTACAGCGTTTTGCGTTGTTCAACAGAACAACGCTTTTGTTTTGCAGCAGATCATTTTTTTTTTCATTGTGATTGTGAATCGGTGAACGCATAGATTACACGTTCAGTTACGACTACATTACAAATGTCAAACAAATATGGGTTTAAGCTACTCGCTGACACCAGCATTTTACAGTAAGTACATTGCAAATGTTTACACCTGAGGTGCTCAGTGTACATGCCAACTTTTTACTGAGACGTGCAAGTGTAAAGCAAAGGCCAAGTTTACGCTCAAGTCCCTGACTTTTATGAGTATTCGCTGTTTAGAATTATAAAATGAAACAGGAGGGGGGTGTCCCCCCTGCCACGGTAAGAACTTTTTGCATTTTAATGTTGTAAATGGTGCAATTTGATGCATGCTTTTGCGCGTTTTATCGACGTGAAACAGTCCCACTTGTTTAAGGCAGCAGTATATTTTAGTGTAGATTATCATGTTCTTTTCCAGAGGGGCCCACACACTACAAGCTCTGTCTTTTTAGTGGGTCCCTCCATTTTTCGCACGGTATACATGTACTTCACTTCGATCACTTCTGTTTCTTTTTTACTATACAATGTATGATTACTATAGGTCATCAATTATTGTACAGTCTTTTCATTTCACTATGTTCTATTTACCTTGTTCTCTGTTATCAAAAGAAGTGAAACATATGTTATGTCGAAAAATGAAATAAACTTTGAATTGAATTGAATTGAACAATTTGCCTGTAAAATTGTATAATCGAAATACACTTCTTGTATTAATTCTTTTCACTGAATATCATGAACGCGACTGAACCCGAGCGAGCGGAGCGAGCGAGGGGGGAGGGGAGGGTGTGGGAGGGTGGTGTCCCCCCCCCCCCCCCCCTCCCACGGTAAGAACTTTTTGCATTTTGATGTTGCAAATGGTGCAATTTGATGCATGTTTTTGCGCGTTTTAACGACGTGAAACAGTAACACTTGTTTAAGGTAGCAGTATATTTTGATGTAGATTATTATTTAACAATTTGCCTATACAATGGTATCATTTAAATAATCTTCTTGCATTAATTCTTTTCACTGAATATCATGAATGCGACTGAACCCGAGCGAGCGGAGCGAGCGAAGGGGGAGGGGAGGGTGTAGGAGGGGCGTGTCCCCCCTCCCACGGTAAGAACTTTTTTGCATTTTGATGTTGCAGATGGTGCAATTTGATGCATGTTTTTGCGCGTTTTAACGAGTTGACACAGTCCCACTTGTTTAAGGTTGCAGTATATTTTAGTGTAGATTATTATTGAACAATTTGCCTATAAAATGGTATCATTTAAATAATCTTCTTGTATTAATTCTTACACTGAATATCATGAACGCTGTCCGCAGTTCAGCAATCAAACAGAAAAAGCATGCACACGAGGGTGTAGATAGGGGCATATCCCCTCCCACTCACGAAGGTGATTTTGCGTTTTCAGATCTGAAATTCAGCGATCTGGTGCACATTTTGGTGCAATGCTTTTTCATCGAAGTGTTAAAATCACGGAATTTAGCTCTTATTCCGAATGTGCACCATCTGTGTGTATGTATAAAGTCTAGTGAGGTAGAGCTTAGGGGGAGGGGGATTCCCCCTCCCGCTCGCTGAGCTTTTGCGTTTTTAGAATTGAAATAAAGCGATCTGGGTATAGCCACAGTCTACTTCCATGCATGGTGGAAGGGGGGGGGGGGAGGGGGGAGGGGGAGGGGGCGAGCAGGGAAAAGGCGTGAGCGAGTGTTATCTCCACCCTTCAATTCCGATGGAGCTTTTGCTTTTTTAAGGTTGAAATTGAGATATCTCGTATATATATACGCATATTTGATGGAATCAACATTTGGGAAATCACAAAAAACCAACAACAAACTGATGGGGGGGGGGGACTGAGGGAGGAAAGGGTCGATTAAAAGTGAAAATTCCCCTTATGTACATGAGGGAACCTTGAGTTATCGGAATATAAGTGATAAGTCTTGTGCACTCAGAATTATTCATAATTTTTTTTTCGTAAATCTAAAAAGTGTACTAAGCTAGGGAAAGAGGCACAGAGGGGGAGGGATTGGGAGGGGGATACCCCCTCCCAAGCACGAGAAATTTTGCATATTTTGAATTGAAATTCAACGATCTGGTGCACACTTTGAGTGAAATATTCAAAAAAAAAATATCTTATTTGATGAAAGGTTGCAAAGGAGACCAGCTTCATGTGCATGCATACAGTATACACGCATTTTTTTTTTTCCGCCTCCCAAATCCCCGGTCCAAATCTTGGGGGGGGGGGGGGGGGGGGGGGGGGGGGGCGACCGCCCCCATCGCCCCCCCCCCCCCCCCTGGCTACGCCAGTGGGCACATCCCCAGAAAATGGCTGCCAACAGCAGCAGCTGCAAGGACAGCATCATCTTCCTGATCATCATTGAGACTTGTACGCACTTGTGATGTGACCATGGCGGAGATAACGTTTTTCTGTGATATATGTGGATTCTCAAATCTAGGATGACTCGTGTGTAAAAAGAGTCGGTAAATCGTCCCTTGGAAAGTGTGATATATATACTCATCGGTTTGTGTACTCTCGGCATGGGTCATGGGGATTCCCGGTTCCCTTGTCAACTGCAACGTGCATACAGTGGAATTATATTATTATTGTCATGCTAATATTATTCTTTGTGTTGTCGTATGCTCTCCACGCCGAAAGGAAATGTTCCCCGCCTTCTGTAGTCCGTTCATGCATCGTTTAAGCTGCTCGGTGTTTTGATTTTACCAGTTTAAGTTCCTGATGAACATTTTGATCCCGCATACAGTCAAGTACGTCAATTTCAGTAGTAGTTTTATTCATTTTTACTTTTATCATCAACTGAACTTAAATTCTCACAGGTGTTAAGTGAGTTTATAGAATATAAATGCCTACATTTAGGTGATTTTAAAGCTAGACGATAGTTTTATAATTTGTTTTGTTTGTTTACATGTATATATATATATACATAATATCATACTTATGTTTATATTCATACATATTATGTATTTACATATACAAATAAATGAAGAGTTTTTTCGCATACATACATAATTATATATATGTGACCCTGCATCACAAAACAAACATAAAGTCGCCAGTCATGAAATTTGAGTTAAGAGAATATTCTGAAAGAGGAGACTTTAAGAATGTTAAGATTTTAAATGATGAATAACTCAAATCAAATGGACTCTCCCAACATATCAAATTTGTTAATTTACAAATTTAGTTTAAAAAGGGACACGAACTGAAGAAACTTGTACCTGAATGAATGTTATTATTATCATGATAACATCAAACATATCAAATGGTGCCCAATGCACATTTCTGCTGGCCGGAGCCCCCGCTAATATCGATATAATATATGAAGAGTTTTTTTCGCAAAAACTGATGATTCCATTTTTGAAGATTTTGAAGTACGGTCTCTGTCATAAAGTACAAAATAATGCCTTTTAATGATGTATTAGTCACTACATGAAGGTGCATTTTTAAGTTATGGTCAAAAGAAGCAAACATTTTCTTATTATTCTCTTTATTTTTATTGACCTTTAAACGTAAATATCTTCATTTGTCAAATGTGGACTAATCGGTTTTTGCGAACAAGCTTTTCATCTGATTATGATTATGTACAATAATTTGGCACAACCAACATTTAAGTGTGAGCGAATTCATTCCTCTTATCGAATGACGAGAGATTACTGCCGTACAGACTACAGCTGTATGTCTGTCTAAGAGTCTCATGTATTCACGAAAATCAAAGCGCTTATCAAACGTATCACTCACGTTTGCGTGTGAGTTGTTAGCTGAGTTTCTCCCAGTCTCTGCTACCCTATGTAAATCGTGTCAATGCCAATTAACCCTTCCTGCGCCAGTGAGTCACATGGGCTCAAATGTCACACAAAAACCTATGTACAGAAACTTAATGTGGCACGCAGAGGTTTAAAATAATAACCCTTAAATAAACATCACTAATGTGACTAAATAGGCAATGTCATAAAAATTGATGTGCTACTATGTACTATCATAATAACTATCTATTATTTTTCTTCACATAACCTGTATACACCCACAAACACACAAACAAACAAACAAACAAACAAACAAATAAAGAATTCAGTCACCGGTATTATCACTCTGAATTAATTAAAAGTACTGATTTGAATTAATAAAGGGCATATTGAAATGCACCTTTCTCGAGGTTAGGTATAGCTTGCATTCTTCCCTGTGACTAAGAAGATTATGAAAAGACATTTAATGCATGGACATTACGCAAATTATGCTCAATT
Organism: Diadema antillarum; assembly: GCF_040938485.1. Taxonomy (NCBI): domain Eukaryota; kingdom Metazoa; phylum Echinodermata; class Echinoidea; order Diadematoida; family Diadematidae; genus Diadema; species Diadema antillarum. Next base: position 2,776,149 of record NW_027271069.1, on the reverse strand, counting down.
TAGAGGGTCTCAATAGCCACGGTCACCCTGGCAGAAGATTGCGAAGTTTAAGATCGCGATCTTTAAAGATCTCGATCTTTAGCATTGTGTGTGACTGCAAACTTCCCGTGGAACTTCTCGCGAAACTTTCCATTGAAACAAGGCATCTCTTCCCCTACCACGTTAAACTTCGCGATCGTTTGGTAGTGTGGCCGAGGATCACCACGAAAAAGGTAAGGAGTCGACCCTATAATACGCCATTTTACCGACATAAAAAATTATGTTAAGTCAATCGTGGGTGTGACTCAAAACTCAGAGTCCAGAGTCCAACGCATGTTCGGGTACCTTCTTTAGGACAACGCTATGATTTTTTCCCCTCTTTTTTCTCTGCAGAAACAGCTTTAGCCGTGCGGAACCGTCATGAAAAGAATACTATTTTGAATGTAATGAAGGACAAAAAGCATTTGCCTTTCAAAGTATATATACAAACGTTTCAGTTTCTCACCTCCTATAAGAAATGGGAGAAGAGCAATGAATTAAATGACTGTGTGTGCGTGTGTGTCTGTGTGTGTGTGTCTGAGTGTGTGTGTGTTTTCGAAATAATGCCGTTAGGTAACTTATACTGCATTATAAAATGTTATCGTTGGAAACTGTAATACCAGGGGCCTGTTGCTTGAAACTTTTTACCTGCAAGAGCGAAACTCATGTTGATCTTTAACAGAGTCATTTTTCCTGCAGACCTGCCAGAGCTTTCTTTCTTCAGTTAAACGTTTTAATCATGCAACGGGCCGCAGGTAGGCTACGTTTGCTATAAGGCTGATTTTGAAATACTTGGATTATATTATTTCATTTGATTTTCATGTTAGATACCTTGACCCTTTTTAGAATTTTATGAAGAGCATGGAGCGTTCTAGTCCAGATTTTGGACGTTTTTTATCATTACGCATCCAAGCGCGCTCCACAGCTTATCGCGCTACACAACCGCTCGGTGCCAACAAACCTGTCCGAAAAAAAAAAAAAAAGATGCGTGCGTGCGCGGCAAATTAATACGCGAGCGTACGGTGGGGCATACGCGTGCTGTAGCGGTGTGTGCGCGCGGTAAATGATCACACAAAACAGTCCAGGGGGGCGTTTCATCAACGAGTTCGTCGGAGTTTTCACCGACAAATTTGCTATCAGCCAATCAGACCAAGGATTTCATTAGCTTTTGACAGTTGTCAGTGTAAATCCTTGCGTCTGATTGGCTGATAGCAAATTCGTCGGTGAAAACTCCGACGAACTCGTTGATGAAACGCCCCCAGGCAGTGGACTAGGAGCGTTCGAGCGCTGTGTGCAGAGTGCACCTGATGAGTTATTTTTAGACACGTTTTGTCGCAATAGGCAAATGCATCTAGCGCTAACGCCGTACATACAGGTGTCTCGAACAAAGAGAATCAACTCTTTGTACACACTTTGGCCCGAATTCACGAAGGTGGTACAAATGAAACCGTGGTTTAAACCATGGACAAAAACCATGGAGCGCCAAGAGTCGCACGAAATATTTCGTTACGAAAGTGGTCCTTTCGTCGACAAAATAACCGTTTCGTTAACGACATTATCATTTCGTGGACGAAATGTTCATTTAGTTACAAAATGTTGTCATTTCGTCACAAAATAATCATTTCATCGACGAAATGACTGATTTCGTAACGAAATATTCCATGCGACACTTGGCGCTTCATGGTTTTTGTCCATGGTTTAAACCATGGTTTCATTTGTACCACCTTCGTGAATTCGGGCCTATAGAGTGCACAAACGTATTTTCTGTATCGGCGAAAATAGACATTTTTTTTTTTAGTGGCCCGAAAAAAAATAAAGGAAAGCATAAAGAGAGAATAATTCAATAAAAAGTTAAGATAACGGCGTGAACATCTAACCATGATGATGTAAAAATTCAAAGGTACGACAAAATACGTCATATACTACGCATTGTGACTATTAAGGGAAAGTAAACAAGGTTAGGTCATGAAATGACTTGGTAAATATGAAAATTATAAACCTTATAAAATATGAAGGGTTTGTTTGCAAAAACCGATAAGTCCATTTTTGAAGATTTTGAAGTACGATCTCTGTCATAAAGTGCAAAATAATACCTTTGAAATGATATATTGGTCACTTCATATAAAGGTTTATTTTTAAAGTTATGGTCAAAAGAAGCAAAAATTGTCTTATTATTCTCTTTATTTTTCTTGACCTTTAATCGCAAATATCTCCACTTGGCAAATATGGACTTATCGGTTTTTGCAAACAAACTCTTCAGATGTTGAAATAGACAGGAATGTTAAAGGGCTTGTGCTACGTAAGTCTAATGGTAATAAGTAAACTGAGTATAAACATTAAATCTAGTATTGATTGGACTCATGAATATGATTTTTCAAGACACCTTACATCATGAAATGATCATTTTTTTTTCTTGGAAAGATAAGATTTAGAGAATAGTTAAAAAAAATGTACAGTAGATTTTGACATGATTTCGGCCGTGAAGAATATTTAGCAACCATATTCGCAGAAGCTAGCTGAAATGCAAGTATATAGGTATGAAGCCTTGAGCCGCGTGATATACATTCTCTGCTTTTCTTAATGAGAAAAACACAAAACCAATCTCCACACTTAGAAAATGGTCGATGATCTCCGGGTTGTTTTTCCCTTTTCTGAATGAGAAAAACACATACAAACAACAAACGCTATACATACAAAATGTTGGTGACCCGATCGGGCCCCAAAAATAGAAGCGGCCGGGCCACCGCTAATGTCGATGTATGAACACTAATTTGTGACCAGACACATAACGAAACATTTATAGATGTGAGGGAATCTTTTCTTTTTTTTTGGGGGGGGGGGCAAATGTCAAGAGTAGCGGTGAATGACGTACGGATGGACTATGTAAGAGGTTCTTAGTGAATCAAATGTTAATCTTTCATTTCCGTTTTCCATTTTCAAAGGTTTTTGATGCTTTTTTAAGATAGCGAGAAATCTTTTATGAAATATGAAAGAGCATAAAAGGAATTCAGAGTTCATTTGATGAAAATGTATTGGTTTGTAATGGCGGAGACATCCAAAACAAAGCGATGCTGATTAAAGATGAGCCCCACCTTTTATATTTCGATTCACCTTTTATTAGAATCGATTTGTTTGACTTTGTTATTGGATATCTTAGCCCTCTCAAAACCAATTTTATCAACTAAACATTTGATTCCTTTTAGAATTGTACACTCTTTACCATTCCATAGTGGTTTCTTAGCATCTTAAAAAACATCCTCACCTTAACCAACACTTTACCATCCCCTTAACTGACCATGCAAACCTTATCTGAAATTCTCTTGAACAGTCTCTCCTTTCCATTGTAAATCGTGTCAATGCCGTAATCGGCAACTATAATGGATAACATTTTTATGAGAATTCGTATGACTTTTCAATCAATACTATATTCACTCCCTCTATATCACTTACGTGGCTAAATGAATAGTTAAAAAGTGTAATTATATATAACTTAGCCCTATAAGATTGCTGTTTTTCTTCAAATTATATGGATATATACCCCCTCCCCCCCCCCAAAAAAAAAAGAAAAGAAAAGAAAAGATATCCTAATCAAGATTCTGTCACCGTCATCTTATGTCAATTCAGTAACCAGAGTGAATTCAAGTAGGCCTACTCATTTGATGACTAACGGACATCGAAATGCACCTTCCACTGTGTATAGGCTGAACATAACTCGCATGCTTTCCTGTTAGTAGAACTGCATATATTATAAAAGACATAAAATAATACATGAAAATATGCAAGTTATACTCAATTCAAAAGGTATAGATAGTCGCGGCCACATTGGCAGAAGATCGCAAAGTACAAGATCGCGATCTTTTGGCAATGTGACTTCAAACATCTAGTGAAACTTCTCTCGAAACTTCACAGGCATCTCTCCCTTCCCCATTCCGCCAAATTTCGTGATTCTTTTCCAGCGTGTTGGCTTCTTTGTGCTCTGTCGTCCTTCGATACCCTATGTGTTTAGCGTTGAGCAGAACGACGCCTTAAAATTTGCCGCGATGGAGATTGCACGATTGCAGAACGCAAAGAGTAGGATACGCATTCAGTTATCTCTATACACTAAAACTCAAAACAACCCGATGAGTTTAAAATACCCGCTGGCGCCAGTATTTTACCATGAGTAAATCATAATGTTTACGCCTGCGACACGGTATCCTTTTTCTTAACGTGCAAGTAAGCAAAGGATAAGTTTACGCTCAAGTCCCTGACTTAACATCAAGGCATCATGAGTATTCGTCATAATTATGAAGAAATGTATGGGCACACTGATTGTCATGATGACTTTACCTGAACCATCCGCGTATCCCCACAAAATGGCTGCCAACATCAGAAGCTGCAGGGATAGCATCACCTTCCTCATCATCTTCATGACTTGTACGCACTTATGTGACCATGGGGCTACCGTTGTTCTGTGAAATATGTTGCCTGTCGAATCCGTGGTGATTGGTGCGTAAAGAATCTAAAGTCCGCCTTCTACCCAAAACCGTCCCTTCGAAATGTGTTCGGCGCCTCGGTTTGTACAGGTCTCTATACGCGCTACATGAGTCAGGGGGGTTTCCCGTTCCCTTGTCAACTACTATACGTGCGTGTAATTATGATAATTGTCATGTTAGTATTCTCCTTGTTGCCTTATGCCCCACACGGATAGAAACTGTTCCGCTGCCGCTGTAGTCCTTTTCATGGCACATTTTGAGTTGCTTGGTGTCTTTATTATACCAGCGGATGTTCCTGACGACCATTTTGATTACGCATAGTACAAAAATTGTATTTCATTGATGGTTTTATTTCATTTTATTAATGTCACAAACTGAAGTTCTTACAGGTGTAAAGTGAGTTTCGAGAATATTATGAATGCCTACATTTGGGTGATTGTAAAGCTAGTTGACACTATATATGAATGCTATATTTGTATTTTACACTGAAATCAATATAATACCTACATGCATAACATTCGTAAATGATTAATGAATACATATATATATTCAAAATATATATATATATATAGTGTGACATATTCACATTAGCCCTCCGCACCCATGGATATAGAACACGAAGTTCGAAGAATTTTGGTGTTATCATTCCTAGAGTAAAAATAGAAGATGGTATAAACGTGCCCTTTCAGTCGACGGTGCTCTACTGTGGAATAGCCTGCCACCACTAGTGATATTTTGTCCTCAATATTTGAAATGGCGTTCCTGGGAATAACCTCTACAACTTTTTGCGGGATGCACATTTATTTTGTAGTCATGGTCAGTAGACTACACAGAGTTGCATATTGTATAATGTTTAATTATGTTTATTATTGGTTTCCATTGCTATCAATGAATATGTTAATTTTTGAAGCATTGAACAGAATATTTAAGTGAATTAAGTTTTTAATTTGTAGATACTATCGTTTTTGATTTGGTAGAACATTTGCGATAGCTTGTATTTTTTTTTCCTCTGGCAAGTATCTTTTGAAATATCATAAATATCATATCCACACTAATTATAATGGGGAGTGTCTATTTTTACAAACAAACTCAGTCATTCATTTTTTTCTCCTTTTTCAATCCTGATTGCAAACTGTTGCTTTAAATCTCATTCCTCATTTTCTTATTTTCATCGCGGCTGTTCTATTCTGCTTGATGTATCGAGTTACGTTTATATCATTTGTCATGATCGTTATCTTGTATTTGTCAACAGGACCCTCTGGAAAAGAGTACTCGATTACTAACGGGGCCACCCTGTAAATAAAACGAAATAAGATATTCATTTTTGTACGTACACACACACACACACACACACATATATATATTATATAGTGCATGAGGCTGAATGCACTATAACAATATAAGCACCGACAAATTCTGAATTTGCCCCGAAGGCCAGTTATATTCAATGAGGCCGCAGGCCGAATTGAATATAATTGCCTGAGGGCAAATTCAGAATTTGGAGGTGCTTGGTACTTGTTATAGTGCAATAAGATGTCATGCACTATGTGTTATATAAAATAGCATACATACCAAGGCAAGATAAATTGAAAAAATACGAAAGCCTAGATCAAGACTCTACACGTGTACAGACAAGCAATGATACCAGTTTCTTTG
>NW_027271069.1:2570000-2765000 GCF_040938485.1 Diadema antillarum | reverse complement strand
GCCGTATGGTACCAATGATCACCGACACACCATTGTTTGTGGAACAACTCTGGGATGGTCCTGTCTATGTACAGGAGCGTTACAAGGGGTATCTAGATTGAGCAGCATGATAGCTTAGTGTATCACCGATTGCGGCTTGCGTTGTTATTTTGTGTGTTGACTTTTGACTGATTAATTAACTGAAAGATGGATGAGGATTTGTATGATTTGTATTATTGTTTTGATTCTTCCAACACCTCATGAGGAGTATGCGAGCACAAAGAAACATGAAATATATAACAGACTTGAGAATACATTTTTTTCTTCGTGAATTGTACATAATGACACAAAGATATAGAAGACAACATAATAGTGTATGAGAGTATAAACGTGAGCATAATGAGCGAGAATTAAACAACTATCAGAATAATAAATTGAATAATGCAGGTATTCTTGAAGAGTTTAAGTTTAGACCATGATTAGTGCGATTTTGATCTGATGAGCATGGCGCGCTCGCCGGATAGTCCGCGCGCAGCAATAAACCATACATACTTTGTCAGGAACTCCTTCATCACCCCCCCCCCCCCCCCTGTATCTGTACGTTTTTACAAGCACGAGTATTCAACTCAATAGTACGAACTTTAAATGCATCTCACAGTCATTTTGCGTTCGTATTGTTGTCGGTGCACATTTCTTCCCACACAGCCGATGTTATCACCACAATGGAGTGCGATTCTGCGCGGGAAATTGAAGATGGACAGCTGCCAGTATTTTGACCTGATCACCCTCCTTGACGACGTATAATACGCTAGTCTACCGACATAAACATCATGTTAATTAAAGCGTGAGTGAGATTTTGTAAGCCAGAACTCAGAGTCCAGAGTCCAATATATCGTGATACATGTAGTTCGGGATCCTTCTTTAGGACGATTTTTTAGGTTGACAATGAAATTACTTCTCTCCCCCCCCCCCCCCCCCCTCTCTCTCTAGAACTGCTTTAGCCATCTGGAACCGTCATGAGAACAATTATTATGAATGCAAAGAAAGACAAAAGACAAATACAAACGTTTCAGTTTCTCGTGTCCTGTGAAAAATGAGAGGAGGGTAATGTATTGAATGATATGTGTCTGTGTGCGTGTGTGTGTTTTCCAGAAAAAAAAAATCCCGCCAGGTTACTTTCAATGTACAAGGTAAAGTTATTTGTGAAGACAATCAGGGGCCTGTTGCATAAAACCTTTTACCTGAGAGAAACTCGTGTTGGTTTTTAATAGATTTTTGCCGGCATCATGCTGACACGAGTTTCAGCTCTTATACCAGACCTGATGGAGTTTTCTTCCCCTCAGGTTAAAAGTTGTATGCAACAGGCCGCATGTACGCTACGTTTGCTTCAAGACTGATGTGGAAAGACATTAAGATGACGTAAAATTTGTGGAGAGCATGGGGCGTTCAAGCGCTCTGTAGATCGGGGGGGGGGGGGCATTTCATGAAGGAACTTGTCGGATAAAATATCTGACAGGTCAATTATATCCGACAAGTTTTGAGAAATTCTTTAGTCTGATTGGCTGATTTCTCTGAACTTGTCGGATATAATTGACTCTCGTACATTTTATCCGACAAGTTCCTTCATGAAATGCCCCCCAGGTCCCGTTTTATCAAAAGATAAAATCGATTGTATATTCCCTTACCACTAATGCTGCCATAGACTTATGATAGAAATGAACTATACAATAAAAAAAACTCTTAATAAAACAGGGTTCTGAAGAGTTATTTTTAGACACACGTTTTATCGCAACGGGTTAACTCTACATGTGTCTCGAACAAAGAGAATGAACTCTTTCAGGTCAGTTTGTATATGACTCAGTGCACTTTACGAGCTTTGTTCTCATGCTTTAACATGATTATTGCATGGCACAAAATGTGTTTCCCATGGTAGGCCAACAGTATGGTAGCTCGGTTGATCGATGAGTTAACTTTGGAATGGTACCTGATTCTTATTATTAGCATATCCATTTTCGCCGATACAGGAAATACGCGTGTGCATTATATGTATTACAAAACGGGTCCACCACAAAGACGAAATAAAATTCACAATCCCATCACAAGCAATACGGTAACCTGAGTAACACATTGATACCGATAATTGCCAGGAAGATCATATCTGGACAAAAACGTTCGTCTAAAAAGTGTAAGCAATATCTTTATGGATATTTTCTTTTTCGTTAATAATACTTTCTTACATGACAATCAGTTAATCAGTTTACCGTGATTATATAAACGTTGGTGTGATTAAAAGAAACGATCAATTGATGATGCGATGAAGGCGTGTATAAAGTAATATAATGCATGATGCAGTCGGGTTTTGGTTACTGATACTAGGCCTATACTTGGTTGTGGAAACGTGACTGATAAATAATGATAACAATAATCAATTCCATTTCGATAGCATCATCTTTAATTCTGATTGAATTCTCGAGCGCTTAAAAAGAGAATATTTTATTTTCAATTTTCTCTAGGTGCTATATTTTATGTCAAATTGATTTAGCGCAACTTTTACATAATCAAGACGCACGTAGGAAGATTATGAGGACAAATGTACTATGTTTTCCTGGGTATAATTATGCTATAGGCCTGAATTTCCCAAGCCTTGATACCAACTCTAAACCAGCAAGTTGCATTATTATTTGTGGTCCGAAAGTAAAGAAAAACATAGAAAGGGACTAATTGCTAAAAAAGTTGAAGTAATGGCGTATAAACCACAGTAATGTGAAAATTCGACGGTACAGCAGAAAGCGTCATGTATTATGCTACGTAGGTCCTACTATGGCTTTCAAAAGAGCAAAAAAAAAAAGAGTACCAAAAAATCATTCGGAAGTGAAATAACTTGATAAATGAAAAAACAATCACAAACCTTGATAGATATGTGGAAACAGACAAGTATAATACAGGGCTCGTGCCACGTGGGCCAACTGTAACTAACTTATTGTAGGCCTGTAACATAATGGACTCATAAATATGATTTTCCGAGGCACCAATGATCATTTTTTATTGTTGGATAGATAACATTTAGAGCAAGTTTAGAAAGAAAAAAAAATAGTTGTAAAAAAGATTTTGATATGAGTTCAGCCATGAAAGATATTTTGCAACCCTATTTGCCAAAGCTATAGCCGGAATGCAAGCAGTTACTAAGTACTGAGCCGCAAGTTATAAATTCCCTCCTTTTCTTGATGAGGAAAACACAAAACCAATGTTCACACTTACAAAACGTTCGATGACCTGCAACTTGTTTTCCCTTTTCTGGATGAGAAAATACATAAAAAACAATGAAGGCTATGTATGCATACAAAATGTTGGTAGCCCCGTGCAACCAAGAGTAAAGAGTGGTGGCCCGATATCTAATTCAGGTGGTTCCGGGCCACCGGTAAATGTCGATGTATGATGATAACCTTGAATACAACAATCCATGATCAGACACTACGAAACAATCTACGTTTGAGCCTCAGCGGGATCCAATTATTCCCTTTTTACTTGAATGTCGAGAGGTTAATGACGTATCATAAGGATCGATGGACTAAAATTGTAAGAGGTTTATATGAATCAAAGCGCTAATCAAATGTATTACTCACGTTTGCCAATTTCCAGAGTTGTTTGATGATGCCTTTTTGAGATGAGAAATCTTTTTTTATAAAATATGAAAGACCATGATAATTCTGAGGAATTCAGAGTTTATTTGATGAAAATTGGTTTGCTTTTCCAATGGCTGAGATATCCAAAACAATGCGATGCTAATTAAAGATGGGACCCACTTTTTATTACAATAGCTTTGTTTTGATTTGTTTGTGGATATCTCAGCCATCTAAAAGCTGATTTTCATAAAATAAACCTTAAATTCCTATAAGAATTTATGCTCTTTACCAGTACTTAGAGCGGTTTCTAAATATCTTACAAAAAGTTCAAAAGCTCAATCCTCACCTCAACCAATATTATACGATAAATTGGAAATATGTACGTTATGCTCACTACAGATGTCTCAAAAGCCGTTATGACATTGGCAGAAGATTTCGAGGTTTAAAGATGTCGATCTTTTGCCACAATGTAACCGCGGCTTGTGGGTGCACTGTCGGTCGATCTTTTTATACGCTACTGTGTTAAGCATTAATTACTGAACAACTCCTTTGTTTTGCCGCGGTCACTTCCTTTTTTCATGGAGATTGTGAATTGGGGAACGCCCATGGAGTACGCATTCAGTTGCAGATACTTAAAAGTGTCAAATAATAAGGTTTAAGATACCCGCTGACACTAGTAATTTTACCATGAGCACATTGCAATATGTTTACGCCTGCGACACAATATACTTTTTTGACGTCCAAGCAAACAAAGGCCATACTGTTACGCTCAAGTCACTGACTTACATCAAGGCATGAATGTTCGTCATAGTATAATCATGCAGAAATGTATGTGCATGCTGGTTGTCATGATGACCTTACCTGAACCATCCGCGCATCCCCACAAAATGGCTGCCAACATCAGAAGCTGCAGGGATAGCATCACCTTCCTCATCATCTTCATGACTTGTACGGACTTGTGTTGTGACCATGGGGCTACCGTTGTTCTGTGAAATATGTTGCCTGTCGAATCCGTGGTGATTGGTGCGTAAAGAATCTAAAGTCCGCCTTCTACCCAAAACCGTTCCTTCGAAATGTGTTCGGCGCCTCGGTTTGTACAGGTCTCTATACGCGCTACATGAGTCAGGGGGGTTTCCCGTTCCCTTGTCAACTACTATACGTGCGTGTAATTATAATAATTGTCATGTTAGTATTCTCCTTGTTGCCTTATGCCCCACACGGATAGAAACTGTTCCGCTGCCGCTGTAGCAGCAATGGTAGATAATTCCATTTTCACCGTAATCAAGAGTTTTATATACACGTGTATGTATATGCATATACATATATATATATATGAAGAGTTTGTTTGCAAAAACCGATATTTGCGAAATGGAGATATTTGCGATTAGAGGTCAAGAAAAATAAAGAGAAAAATAAGAACATTTTTGCTTCTTTTGACCATAACTTCAAAAATGTACCTTTATATGTACTGACCAATATATCATTTAAAAGGTATTGTTTTGTACATTATGACAGAGACCTTAACTCAAAATCTTCAAAAATGGACTTATCGGTTTTTGCAAACAAACTCTTCATATATATATATATATATATATATATATATATATATATATATATATTATATGGGAGTATGTTTATTGTAGTGTGTGCTATAGTAATATTTATAAACGCAATTACTTGCAATTAGACATTTTACGTTGGTATTTTGTATTCTTTTTTGAATGTTTGCATTTCTACAAAATCAAAGTTGCATAATCAAAATATTTCTTTTTTTTGAGAAAATATCTCTTTGAAATCAATGCAGACAGCGCTTGTCAGTCAAATGAGACTTTATCTTTAAACGTCTTTATTCATAACGATGTGAGATTGTTGGTTTCTTTTTTTTTCGGATGAGGAGGGTGTTTTCACTGTACACTGCTTGACATCATCTACGTACGGTATTTTTAACTTTCATTTGCATTGATCACTCTACCTCACACGTAGCACCTATTAATAGACAAAAATATCTTCTTCAATAATTCTGAGTATTAAATCATTCTTGTTAATGAAAACACAATGCAGTTGATTGCCGTAGACGGCTGAAGTTAGAATTTTATTATCTGAAAGCAAACGCATGCTTTTATGCATAACATTCAAAACTGGTTTACTATTAAAGCAAGCAACAAGGTAATAGGACGATATCACACCTTCGTAATTTTTGAATTCAGAATTACCATTTGGAGATCAATATAATTGATACAATTTTAATATTGTATGATACAGATTAATTCCTGTCTATCCTGTAGCTAATATGATATTAACAACTGCCTTATTCAATAATGAGTTTAAGCTTCCACATATTTTTTTTTAATTTTTTGTTCACGTGTACTTCCTCCTTTACTGTGGTATCACTTCCCTCCATTCTTTTTTAATTAATAGTCCCCCCCCCCCCCGTGGTATAGGTAGTTTAAGACACATGATATATTTATTATTACTATTTTTATTATCATTATTGTTATCATTATTATCATCATTATTATTGTTATCATTACCATTTTTATTATTATCTATTGCCTCCTTGTAATGATAGCTATAGTCAATATTCAACAGTCTAATTATTTCCATCAAAGAAAAAAAGAAAACATGATTAAAATGATCCAAATTTCTCCATTGACTATAAGTATAGAGAAGCGATAAATGTGTAACTCTGTTCTTTCTATATTCAATCAGCTTTACAATGATTTCTAAAAGGATTTCCCTATTGCCAGTGCCCGAGAAGCTATTGTCACAAAGCAAAACTCTAGGGGGATTTAATTGTTGAGATAGGAACAGGAACAATGAGAGGCTTTTTGAAGCATGGAACACCTGCTAACTGCATGTTGAGTGGATCACGTTGACTTGGGGTATGTTGTATTTGGCGGCTGTATACATTCGTGGGGAGGGTAGGAGCAGGGAGGTGGACCCTCTTCCACCCCATGGTAGGAGTATTTTGCTTTGTTAACGGACGAAAAGCCGCATGGTGCTAATGATCACCGACACACCATTGTTTGTGGAACAACTCTGGGATGGTCCTGTCTATGTACAGGAGCGTTACAAGGGGTATCTGGATTGAGCAGCATGAAAGCTGTGCTTAGTGTATCATCGATTGTGGACATGCGTTGTTGTTTTGTGTGTTGACTTTGGCCCGATTGATGAACAGAAAAATGGATGAGAATTTATGATTTGTATTATTGTATTGATTCTTCCAACACCTCATGAGGAGTATGCGAGTAAAAAGAAACATGGAATATATAACAGACTTGAGAATAAAATTTTTGTGAATTGTACATAATGACACAAAGATATAGAAGACAACATCATAGTGAATATGAGAGTATGAACATGAGCAAAATGAACGAGAATTAAACAACCATAAGAAAAATAGATTACATAAAGCTGATAAGGAAGAGATTAAGTTCAGACCAGATGATTAGTGTGATTTTGATCTGATGGGCATGGCTCACCGGGTAGTTCGGATGCAGCAAACTGGGCTGATATCATACATACTTTGTCAACAACTCCTTCATCCCCCCCCCCCCCTGTAGTTGTACGTTCTTACAAGCACGAGTATTAAACTCAATAGTACGAACTTGAATTGCATCTCACAGTCATTTGGCGTTTGTATTGTTGTCGTTGCACATTTCTTCCCACACAGCCAATGTTATCAACACAGAGGCGTCGATTCTGCGCGGGAAATTGAACATGGACATCTGCCAGTATTTTGACCTGACCACCCTCCTTGACGACGTATAGTACGCTAGTCTACCGACATAAACATCATGTTAATTCAAGCGTGAGTGAGATTCTACGATGAGCCGAAATTAGAGTCCAGAGTCCAATGTATAATAATTCGGGTTCCTTCTTTAGGACGATTTATCACGTTGACAATGAAATTACTTCTCTCTCTCTCTCTCTCTCTCTCTCTCTCTCTCTCTCTAACAGCTTTGGCCATCTGGAACCGTCATGAGAAAAATTATTATGAATGCAATGAAAGACAAAAGGCATTTTCAAGGCAAATACAAACGTTACAGTTTCTCACGTCCTGTAAGAAATTAGAGGAAGGTAATGTATTAAATGATTTGTGTCTGTGTGCGTGTGTGTGTTTTCGAGAAAAAAATGCCGCCAGCTTACTTTCAATGTATAAGGTAAAGTTATTTGTGAACACAAAATATACCAGGGGCCTGTTGCATAAAACCTTTTACCTGAGAGAAATTCGTGTTGGTTTTTAATAGATTTTTTCCGGCATCATGCTGACACGAGTTTCAGCTCTTATACCAGACCTGATGAAGTTTTCTTCCCCTCAGGTTAAAAGTTGTATGCAACAGGCCGCATGTACGCTACGTTTGCTTCAAGACTGATGTGGAAATACATTAAGGTGACGTAAAATTTGTGAAGAGCATGGGGCGCTCTGTGTAGTTAGATCAGGTCCCGTTTTATCAAAGGATAGAATCGATTGTATATTCCTTTATCACACAGGCTCCCATAGACTTATGATAGAAATCAACTTTATAATCAATGACAATCCTTCATAAAACAGGGTTCTGAAGAGTTATTTTTAGACACACGTTTTATCGCAACGGGTCTCGAACAAAGAGAATCAACTCTATGTATCATGGCGTAGTGCAGTTTACGGGCTTTGTTCTCATGCTTTAACATAATTATTGCGTGGCACAGACTGTGTTTCTCAGGGTAGGCCTACAGTAGCTTGGTAGATCGGTCGATCGATGAGTTAACTTTGGAATGGCACCTGATTGTTCTTATTAGCATGTCCATTTTCGCCGATACAGGAAATACGCGTGTGCATTATATGTATTACAAAGCGGGCCAGAGATATACCACAAAGACGAAATAAAATTCACAATCCCATCACAAGCAATACGGTAACGTGAGTAACACATTGATACCGATATTTACTTGGAAGATCCTATCTGGACAAATCTTACCAACGTGTTAGCAATATCTATGTGGAAATTTTTGGTTAATATACTTTCTTACATGAGAATCGGTAAATCAGTTTACCATGATTATAGAAACGTTGATCATTTGATGATGCGATGAAGGAGTAAGTAATTATGATGTATGATGTAGTTGGGTTTTGGTTACTCGTAGGTCTACTTGGTTGTGGAAACGTGACTGATAGCTGGAAAAATGATTATAACAATAATAAATTCCATTTGGATGGAATCATCTTTCATTTTGATTGAATTCTCTGTCGCTTTAAAAGAGAATATAATCTTTATTTTCTATTTTTCTCTATGTGCTATATTTTATGTTTAATTGGTTTAGGGCAACTGTTACATAATCAAGACGCACGTATAGGAACATTATGAGGAATAGGAATGTACTATGTTATCATGGGTATAATGATGCTGTAGGCCTGAATTTCCCAAGCCTTGATACCAACTCTAAACCAGCAAGTTGCATTATTATTTGTGGTCCGAAAATAAAGAAAAACATAGAAAGGGACTAATTGCTAAAAAAAGTTAAAGTAATGGCGTATAAACCACAATAATGTGAAAATTCGACGGTACAACAGAAAGCGTCATTTATTATGCTACGTAGGTCCTACTATGGCTTTTAAAAGAGCAAAAAAAAAAAAAAGAGTACAAAAAAATCATTCGGAAGTGAAATGACTTGATAAATGAGAAAACAATCATAAACCTTGATAGATATGTGGAAACAGACAAGTATAATACAGGGCTCGTGCCACGTGGGCCTACTGTAACTAACTTATAGTAGGCCTGTAACATAATGGACTCATAAATATGATTTTCCGAGGCACCAATGATCATTTTTTATTTTTGGATAGATAACATTTAGAGCAAGTTTAGAAAGAAAAAAATAGTTGTAAAAAAGATTTTGATATGAGTTCAGCCATGAAAGATATTTTGCAACCCTATTTGCCAAAGCTATAGCCGGAATGCAAGCAGTTTTTAAGTACTGAGCCGCAAGTTATAAATTCCCTCCTTTTCTTGATGAGAAAAACACAAAACCAATGTTCACACTTACAAAACGTTCGATGACCTGCAAGTTGTTTTCCCTTTTCTGGATGAGAAAATACATAAAAAACAATGAAGGCTATGTATGCATACAAAATGTTGGTAGCCCCGTGCAACCAAGAGTAAAGAGTGGTTGCCCGATATCTAATTCAGGTGGTTCCGGGCCACCGGTAAATGTCGATGTATGATGATAACCTTAAATACAACAATCCATGATCAGACACTACGAAACAATCTACGTTTGAGCCTCAGCGGGATCCAATTATTCCCTTTTTACTTGAATGTCGAGAGGTTAATGACGTATCATAAGGATCGATGGACTAAAATTGTAAGAGGTTTATATGAATCAAAGCGCTAATCAAATGTATTACTCACGTTTGCCAATTTCCAGAGTTGTTTGATGATGCCTTTTTGAGATGAGCAATCTTTTTTTTTATAAAATATGAAAGACCATGATAATTCTGAGGAATTCAGAGTTTATTTGATGAAAATTGGTTTGCTTTTCCAATGGCTGAGATATCCAAAACAATGCGATGCTAATTAAAGATGGGACCCACTTTTTATTACAATAGCTTTGTTTTGATTTGTTTGTGGATATCTCAGCCATCTAAAAGCTGATTTTCATAAAATAAACCTTAAATTCCTATAAGAATTTATGCTCTTTACCAGTACTTAGAGCGGTTTCTAAATATCTTACAAAAAGTTCAAAAGCTCAATCCTCACCTCAACCAATATTATACGATAAATTGGAAATATGTACGTTATGCTCACTACAGATGTCTCAAAAGCCGTTATGACATTGGCAGAAGATTTCGAGGTTTAAAGATGTCGATCTTTTGCCACAATGTAACCGCGGCTTGTGGGTGCACTGTCGGTCGATCTTTTTATACGCTACTGTGTTAAGCATTAATTACTGAACAACTCCTTTGTTTTGCCGCGGTCACTTCCTTTTTTCATGGAGATTGTGAATTGGGGAACGCCCATGGAGTACGCATTCAGTTGCAGATACTTAAAAGTGTCAAATAATAAGGTTTAAGATACCCGCTGACACTTGTAATTTTACCATGAGCACATTGCAATATGTTTACGCCTGCGACACAATATACTTTTTTGACGTCCAAGCAAACAAAGGCCATACGGTTACGCTCAAGTCACTGACTTACATCAAGGCATGAATGTTCGTCATAGTATAATCATGCAGAAATGTATGTGCATGCTGGTTGTCATGATGACCTTACCTGAACCATCCGCGCATCCCCACAAAATGGCTGCCAACATCAGAAGCTGCAGGGATAGCATCACCTTCCTCATCATCTTCATGACTTGTACGGACTTGTGTTGTGACCATGGGGCTACCGTTGTTCTGTGAAATATGTTGCCTGTCGAATCCGTGGTGATTGGTGCGTAAAGAATCTAAAGTCCGCCTTCTACCCAAAACCGTCCCTTCGAAATGTGTTCGGCGCCTCGGTTTGTACAGGTCTCTATACGCGCTACATGAGTCAGGGGGGTTTCCCGTTCCCTTGTCAACTACTATACGTGCGTGTAATTATAATAATTGTCATGTTAGTATTCTCCTTGTTGCCTTATGCCCCACACGGATAGAAACTGTTCCGCTGCCGCTGTAGTCCTTTTCATGGCACATTTTGAGTTGCTTGGTGTCTTTATTATACCAGCGGATGTTCCTGACGAGCATTTTGATTACGCATAGTACAAAATTGTATTTCATTGATGGTTTTATTTCATTTTATTAATATCATCAACTGAAGTTCTCACAGGTGTAAAGTGAGTTTCGAGAATATTATGAATGCCTACATTTGGGTGATTGTAAAGCTAGTTGACACTATATATGAATGCTATATTTGTATTTTACACTGAAATCAATATAATACCTACATGCATAACATTTGTAAATGATTAATGAATACATATATATATTCAAAAAAATATATATATAGTGTGACATATTCACATTAGCCCTCCGCACCCATGGATATAGAACACGAAGTTCGAAGAATTTTGGTGTTATCATTCCTAGAGTAAAAATAGAAGATGGTAAACGTGCCCTTTCAGTCGATGGTGCTCTACTGTGGAATAGCCTGCCACCACTAGTGATATTTGTCCTCAATATTTGAAATGGCGTTCCTGGGAATAACCTCTACAACTTTTTGCGGGATGCACATTTAATTTGTAGTG
Organism: Diadema antillarum; assembly: GCF_040938485.1. NCBI lineage: Eukaryota > Metazoa > Echinodermata > Echinoidea > Diadematoida > Diadematidae > Diadema > Diadema antillarum. The sequence continues at coordinate 2,753,188 of NW_027271069.1, read as the reverse complement.
ATGGTCAGTAGACTACACAGAGTTGCATATTGTATAATGTTTAATTATGTTAATTATTGGTTTCCATTTCTATCAATGAATATGTTAATTTTTGAAGCATTGAATAGAATCATATTTAAGTGAATTAAGTTTTGAGTTTAGATACTATAGTTTTTGATTTGGTAGAAAATTTGCAATAGCTTGTATCTTTTTTTTCTCTGGCAAGTATCTTTTAAAATATCATAAATGTGACAGTGCACCTCAAAACAAACAAAAAGTCGCCAGACATGAATTTTTATTTAAGTCCATATTCTGAAAGAGCAGACTTTAAGCTTTAAAATGATGTATAACTCAAATCAAATGGACTCTCCTAACCTATCTAAATATTGGAAAGAAAGCACAAACTCAGGAAAAGTGTGAACTGAGAAAAGAGGCTCTGAAGTACAGTGTCTATTCAAGCGCTTAATCTTTACTAAACCGTGCTGGCTGTGCGATGAATGGGACAAAAAACAGGAAGTAAACCACCAGAGTAACAACAATGAAGGGATTATCAGATTGAGGTGAAATTAAGCATGCTTCATTAACACATTCTGTCCATAATCAATGCCAACTTTCAAAGCAGTAGCACTATCCTTTCAAAAGTTATTAGAGTTGAAAGTGAAGAGTGTGGACAAGGTTTTTCAGAAATGAAAAAAGGATTCTAAAGACACACATAACCACACTATTCTACCAAAAGTGTTCGAGATAAACTGCTAAAAAAACACACTTTCCTGCCCGTTTTATGATACCAAATTTTAGCATAATGTAAAAGAAGACCCGCTCTTTCAGAAAATATGAAAAAGTAAAGTTCGGCTAGGTTGACCCATTTCACTTATTTTCAGTCCTCACGCAAAATCAGGGTGTGCGACTTTATGTTCGTTTTGAGGTGCACAGTCACAAATATTATATCCACACTAATCTTAATGGGGAGTGTCTATTTTTACAAAAAAACTCAGTCATTCATTTTTTTTCTCCTTTTTCTATCCTGATTGCAAACTGTTGCTTTAAATCTCATTCCTCATTTTCTTATTTTCATCGCGGCTGTTCTATTCTGCTTGATGTATCGAGTTACGTTTACTAGTATATCATTTGTCATGATCGTTATCTTGTATGTATTTGTTTACAGGACCCTCCGGAAAACAGTACTCGATTACTAACGGGGCCACCCTGTAAATAAAACGAAATAAGATATTCATTATATATATGTATACACACACACACACACACACACACATATATATATATATATATATATATATATATATATATATATATATATATTAGATTGTTATTAGATTATTAGATTGTTACCAGAAGGCCATCCCGATATTTTGTTTTTTTAGAGTTATTATTCTACATGCTCAAAAACCTTTTTTATTTTCTTTGTGTTTCGTTCTCTGTTCTTTTCCATGTACAAGATCTGCGCATTACCTTTAAAGGGATAGTACAGTATTGGTTGAGATGAGAATTTGGCCTTTATATTTTTGCAAGATACCAAGAAAACACTTATGATATAGTACAGAGCATACCATTTTAAGAGGAATTCAAAGTTTATTTGATGAAAATCGGGTTTGGAATAACTGAAACATCCAAAAACAAAGTAAAACAAAGCGATCGTTACAAAGTGTGGGTTCCACACTTTATGAGAATTGCTCTTTTTTGATATCTCAGCCATTTCAAAACCAATTTTTATCAAATAAACGTCGAATTCCTCCTAGAATTGCATGCTCTTTCATATTTCATATGAGATTTCTCATTATCTCACCTAAAAATATTAGAAACCTGAAATTAGGTCTCAACCAGAACTGTACGATCCCTTTAATGACACATTACACAAATCTTATATTGGGTTTGATCATTCTTTGGCATTTGTGCAACCCCTAAGGTAAATGGATATTCCATTTTAATCTTCTTTTTTTTTTCATTTAGAGAACCCAAAAAGAAAACAAACTGAAACTGAAATATGAGAGTATGTCAATTGCCAAAAAAACCCAAATAAAAAATGAAATACGTATGAATATAAAGAAAATAAAAATAATAATGGAAAGGACACATCGGATTACTTTCTTATTAGCAACTGTACAGCTGGTATTCCCATGTCTAAAAGAAACGACAGTTAAGACTCCATTTTCCATTTCGTATAAAACAAATTTAATGTATAATGTGTGCAACCTTGTGTAGTTGCGTATTAACAAAAATACTGGATACAGACAATGATGGAAGACTGGATTTTTATTTCTTCAGAAGCACAACAGAATGATAGAAAAGCGATTTTCGACTTCTTCAAAAGTGGCAGTGACACAACAGTCAGAGCTAAATATTGTTATGAATAGGACGCCACCACTCGGGTAAGGTACATGGTGTATCAACATATTCGGACAACCTCTGGTGTGTCTGAACCACATCATCATAATCATCTCACATAAATTACGAGATCAGAATATGTTATGCTAACGTACATACACGTTACGTTGGTACAGTGTGTGTCCCATTTCTTGCGAAACGTCGCTCCAAAAGTGAAGAAGGGTTAAATTATTCATACTAATCCGCAACACATGCAGAGCTTTACACATTCACTATGTAGCATTATTACATTATCCACGGTGTCAACGCCTGTATGCCTCTATAAAGTAGCTACTTCTTTATATAGCTTTGAATTATGCAGTAAATTCATTTTCCCTGCTATGGGAACATCGATACGCCCCCTTATCAAGTTCCAATCCAGAAAACTTCCATCAATCAGTCAATCAATCAATTATTATTATTATTATTATTGTTATTATTGTTATTGTTATTATTATTATTATCATTATTATTACTACTACTATTATTATTATTAAAGGAAAGCAAGCACGCCGGTTTCGTACTCCAGTCAAAAGACATAAATATTCGCAATCGTAATACCTACAAGTTAAGTCCGAGTATTATACTGGCTCTTTGCAAAAACCTGTTCTTTAACTGCATACAGAATATCATATCACAAATTTTACTCGTTTAGACAAATGAATAGCAATGCAACACACTTCTGAATTCGGTATCCAAAAAACTCGTCGTTAATAACGCAAAATTATAATGCGTACTGAATAATTTCTCCAAATTGACACTGATTTTACGATGCTGCGTGACAGGGATCCTTTCCTACTGTGAAACGCCATTTTGTCGAACTTTAAATTTGGTAATTTTGTCAAACGATATTTTGTCAAAAATGTATTCATTAAATTGGCCATGCCATAAGCGAAATCACCATTAATTTTGTGTTGTTAGAATAAATCACATGTCTAGATTATCTCTGAGCATATCGTTCATGAACTCTGCATCATACCAACACATTTGATTTACATTGATAAATAATATCAACTCAACGGTGCAGATTTGGTCATGATAATTATAAAACGACAGATTGAATGAAGATCCCTTACGCCACAATGATCAAAAGAGTGCGCAAGGACGATACTTCCTATAACAATTTCTTATAACACGCCAATCGGCATGAGAACAAAAAGAGTTGATAACAAAAAAAAAGAGGACGAGTTAGGCATTTGACGATTCAGTTCACAAACCACGGTGCATTTTTTCTTTTTAATGCAGTCGATTGTCATTTCATTTGCGTTTGATATCCATAAAGAATGCAAGGAGAATAAGAACGATGATATTATGCCTGCATTTTATTGAAAGTAATATCATGTGACTCAAATAAAGAACATCTAACTAACAATACAAGAGTTAAAAATCAGCAGACGATATCACAACGAAATAAGAGATGTGATAAGCATTCGGCAGTGAGAAATTAATTGGCAGCCACTAAATCGACTCTTGCCATAATTTGTAATTGGCCTTTAGTTGTTAGTAAATGATCACAGTGTTACAATGTCACAAATGTACCAACTGATACATTACTTGAAATTTATCCTTCAAAGTTATAATATTATGGGAATTTATAAGGGAGTTGTTATCTTCTCAATTTAAGAAACTTGCTAGAGTTTGCAAACCACCACATGATAGGTTTTTTTTAATTAGTACTGTTTATGAGACACGATGAATGAAGATAAATAGAACAGGCGAATAGTTTAGAATAGCAGTGTATAAATGCTCCCACCAATAGATAAAAACCTTACAAAAATATTATATCAATATAGAAAATTATCAGAGTATCAAAATCTTGAAAATGGAATTCCCTGAAGAGTCATGAAGGCGAGAGAATGTCAACGGATGATATTCATGTCCAAACCTGTTGAGAAAGTGTACGAAAAGAAGAAAGTACAGCAACGGTATGGCAATTTGAAATACAGATGCATTTCTTGTCAATATTTATATCATGGATGAGCATCCATTTCCTTCATCTACTTCGTTTCATCTTCTTTTTTTATTTTTGCCCTAATTGTTATTAATATTATTGATGTTATCAAATGAAAAAGATTGACCACTTCTATTTGTATGACTATAGTTATCGTAATCACATCATCATCTTTTGCCTGGAACAATAACAGAAGAGATTGTAAAGAAACAATTGTTTATCAACATCATCTTTAAGAGCCTCACTCCAGAAAGTAAGTGTCAGGACTGGAGCCAGTAAAGAACTTCATCAAACAAAAAGTGTGTAATACTTTAATAACCCTCGACCACAGATATTTCATTTTGATATTAAACCCACTCGCCTCATTAAAAAAGATGCTCTCTTAGAAATGGAGGAAATCGCTTAAAGGGACTGTATAGTACTGGTTGAGGTGGGGATTCATTGTTGTGAACATTCCTAAGTGAGATAATGAAAAGCCTCTTATGAAATATGAAAGAGCATGTAATTTTAAGAAGGAGTCAAGGTTCATTTGATGAAAATTGGTTTTCAAATGGCTGAGATATCCAAAAAAAAAAAGTGCTAATAAATGGCGACATGCCACAACTTTATTAGGATCTCTTTGTTTCACCTTGTTTTTGAATATCTCAGCCATTTCAAAACTGATTTTCATCGAATAAACTTTTGATACCTCTTAGAACTGCATGCTCTTTGACATCTCATAGAGTGGTTTCTGAATATCTCGCCAAACGTTAACAGCTAAATCCTCACCTCGACCAGAACTGTACACACCCTTTAAGTTATATGGTGGCAGCGTAAGCATAAAGCGCCTTTTAATATTCAGAAAGAGAGTTAAAGCCGATGATTCGAGAAACATGCAAAATTCCTGGTTAAAAAACAAACAAACAAAACTCTGGTATGTTATGATATCGCATGCAATTCCTTTTATAGAGTTATCTTCTGGATACAAAGCAATAGTTAATTGAGGTTTTATGTGACTGTTCTTTTTTCCCATTCATATCAAAGCCATTTCATGTCGACAGAAAATATGTTATTTCTTTATTTTCGTGATTTTCCTTTTAATCAGTGTTATAGCTTTGTTTTCGTCAAGGTGCGGACAAAACTAGCAGTTTTCAAGTTCTTTACCAAAGGAGCCTACATTCTACAAGCTTTGCCTTTTTAGTGGGTCCCTCCATTTGTTATACTTTATTTCAACCACTTTAGTTTCCATTATCATAATTACTGTAAGGTTCCTCAAATATTATTTTATAGTCTCTTCATTCTACAATGTTACGTTTACCTTATTTTCTGTTACCATAATGAAGTGAAATGTATGTCTTTTCTGTCGAAAAATGAAATAAATTTTGAACTGAAAAAAGAAGAAGTAAAAACAATGATCCAGAGTGGCTCACTTACAAAGGCATTCAACTTTAGTATCCCTCGACTTCAATCACCAAAGGAAAAAATAAAATCCGAGCAATCCAGAATATCCGTTCAAACTTACGTTCTCTCCTCATTTGCCAGCTCAGAAATAACCGGTGTTCAGATTGTCAACTCGGGTTCGTCCTAATCTCTGAAAAGATTGAACAAGAATGAAATCAATATCAGTTAACAAAAATCCGAGTAAGGTACTATCAAATTATACACAAGGTACATTTTTTTTCGCGCTTGTTAAACGCTTCGTTCAATTGTCAAACGGTATTACATTATATCACATTAACCCAATGTGAATGAACAGAGTATTAGAAACTCTTTCTTGGATTTTACAAAATATTGTAAACTACCATTCCTATTATGGTTGTATTTGCTTCCCTGTTTGAGGAAGAGCATTTTTGGCACTCTCAGCATGCAATAATTAATTCTTTGAAGTAATTGACAAATTGCCCTTCATCGACGTAAATAAACATTGATCATTCAGTGTTAGTACAGAGGATTGTGGTGTTTGTTCAGCAATCAGGAGGTCGTGGGTTTGAATCCAGTGATTATTATTATCATCATCATTTTTTAATCTTGACTACTAATCAAATACTGAATAATCGGTGTTTATTTACTTTGATGAAGGGCAATGTGTCGACCAGTTGTAATAAGAACAAGTCGGCGCGAGAATAATCAAATTCAGAAAACAAAACGATTCTTGTAAAAGAATTGGATTAATTCTTGATTTATTATAACAAAATTAAGATATTTTTTATTGTGTCCAAAGTGCACATTTTGACAATGTGTGATTGTGAAGGTTAAGGTATTTGTGTCAGTCCTTATTTATGATTTATGTCTGGTTCTCTTGAATGACAGCAGAAAACTGCATGACACGCCGAAACAATAATTCAAGAGCCTAAATGAAAGAAGCGTATACCAGTATTATGTATTATTATTGTTACTGATTTTTTTTCTTATTTTACGGAAACCAATACACAGCAAAGGAGAAACCTGTGTTTAAATATCTTTTTGTTTTCCCTTATTTGTTTAATATTGTTGTTTTTTAATGTTTGGGCAGGAGCAAATGAAGGTACACATTGGTGAAAGCTGATAATCATGTATGAGTTTTGTTAAGATCCGAATGGAGAACGGGGATTGGAGGACTTGGGCGCGAGAGAGGAGGCCTACCTTGGCACTGGGCACCATGTCTGGCCGGCCTCTGTACAGCCCCTCATCATTGGCACCAAGTGTTAGTCCGCTCTGCGGAGAGTACATAACAGCGATTGACAGGTATATAAAGAAAACTACAGCAAACAAACAAACAAACAGACAACCAACTGATCAACCTCCAGCTTACAACTCTAGTTGCGGCAGTTTTCATCTTTATACGATCCTGAACATGTGTAACGACATGCAGAACAATATCATTATCATCTTCGTCAAATACGGAACTAAAATGATGTCACTTGCAATGCCGTATTCGTGTGCAGTTAGGAAATCACTAGCAAGCAAGATTTCTTCTAGGCAACATCATAGACATGATCATAATTATCAACAACAACAGCAAAGCAACAACAATAACAAGAAAGAAATTTCGGTATTACAAGCAGAACGTCTCGGACAGTAATGATAAACGACATAATGCGTTGAGTTGGCTCAGTCGATAGCGCGTCTGCCTCACCATCACTCCGCCCGGGTTTGAACCCGAGTCTGAACTGAGCAATGTTGTGTGTAATCATATCGTCCCCTCTAGCAGTACTGCACGAGGCAAAAATACTCTGTCCCTCGGATAGGGCATAAAATGGAGGTCCCGTGTATGAGAGAGTAACAACTCATGAACGTAAAAGATCCAGTGGTAAAATTGACTACTCAAAAGACGCCTACCAATATTATGCAATGATCGATAAAAGTTTGTTTTTCACTCACAGCGCGTTCATGATATGAAGGCAGCGACTCTTCCCGGGACGACTGGCCCCTCCGACCGTTCCCCTCTCGCTGATCCCGCTGCTGGGCTCTATTCCACCTCATCTCGTACTCCATGGGACCACGCCCACTAATGGCTGCTGCAGATGGAGACCCCGACGACCTGTCCTGCAGCGGGCGTGCCCCGACTGTCTCCGTTCTCATCTGAATGTCATGGCCCCTGTTCGGCACGCCGAAAGAAAAGTTCGGTGACCTCCCAGCCTCCCCTTCGTCCTTTTCCATGCTGTAGATAAAGTTGACGCCCTTATCCTTATCGCGTATGCGCATTATGAAGAAGCAGAGTCCGAGAATGAGGAGGCTGATGATGACGAAGAGCGTGACGGCGACGGATAGGACGATGATGTAGATGGGCGTGCTGTTCTGGTTCACCTCACAGCGATCTCCTTCGAAGCCGGCAGCACAGCTTTGAAGGGCAAATAAAAGAAAAAGAAATACACGTCGATTTGATAATCTAACATAATCTCTGGATTATTTACACATCCGTTTTAAACAATTGAACGTAACAGATCGCATTTTGAAAGCTGAGTGTTAAAATCACTCGCATTTTTCAAACGGTGATCGATCTATAGGGCACCGTCAAACGGGACCATCACATTCTCTGTAATCATTCGTGTTTTCTTTTCTTTACTTACACCCTGAATTTTGTTTTTTTTTTTTGGATCAAATTTGACTGCCTTGTATGTAATCAAGACCAAAGTTTTTCCAATGAGGTCTCCGTCTAAAAGCCTTCAAAAGTTTACGGCTTCATCTTTTCATGGACTGCGGCAGGGTTTGGAAGAAATCTCTCATTTGGAGATTTCTTGTCTCAGAGGGAAAGTTCACGGAAGATAGCAACAACTTTTTTTCTTTTTTTTTCGAGGGAGTTTGTATTTTTTTTTAATTCGAGTTGAGATACGAGATGAATACTCACACGCACGTCACTTCCAGGCCGGTTGTTACAGCGCATGCGCCGTCATTCTCGCACGTATCCGAGGAGCAAATTTCTGCAATTTATGATAAGATTGTGGTGGTTAGACTTGACAGCCAGGCTGTTTCTATGTCAAAATTCAGTACAAAGTACATCAATGCCCCCACAAAAAAAAGAAGAAGAAAGAAATGCTAAAGATTCGCGGGCTCGAAAACGCACGCACACACACACACACACACACACACACACACACACACACAAGGGAATTACAGACCAGTGCATTGAATTAAAATTAACTATAGCTGAGGGTCAAAATGCCCTGACGAGGAGTAACGGAAAGGCGATAAGTTTGCAAGTTATAAAGTTAGGAGCTAAGGAAATCGGAGAGACGGGGAATTGAGGAAGGAAGATGGCACACTAGAACTATTTTGGGCTTGGATTTAAATGACAGTTACAAGTGTTCATTTTCTTGGCCATGTGTACAATGTAACTACAGTAGAGGGTACTATGTATACAATCTATTCAGTGAGGAAGACATGTAATCGTGAATAAATTCAATACATTTCAAAAGGTAACACTGAGACAATTACTTGTTAAAACATAAAACAAAGCAACGTGTCTTTGGTTGATAGTTATAACTTTTGACTTCACTTAATATCAGCTTCTGACAATTTCCTCAGTGATAAATTGCAAGGGCTCCAAACACAAAACCATGGAAATACAGTAAGTCTGATCTTTCGACGCTATCAACGTGGTTTTGAAACCAAAACTTCACTTTGACAGGTGAGAAAAAACAAAACAAAACAAATGATCCAAGACTACCCAACGTCAAATTGACACGCTACTAAAATGAATGTGTGTCATTTGTACCTTGGATACTTGAGATAGTCGACGGAATGGTCTGGAACCTTGTCACCTGAGACACTGCCTCGTTCACCATCGACGACACGATTTCGACGTCGGGTGGAGCTCTGAAGAGGAGGATGTACTCCACCTTGATGCTGCCTGCAGAAAAGTCAACGACCCTCGATCCCGCGTAACCCTCGGTGTTGTTGTTTATTGCGTCGAGCTGAAGGAAAAAGAGAGAGAAAAAGAGAGAGAGAGAGACGACGTAAAAATTTGGAATTCTTCTTTTCTCATTATTTCTTTTAGCACCAATACTCTTACGCTAGTTGTTTCTTTTTTTCATGTCACTGAGTAATTCGAAGTATTTTGCACAGATTGTTTGTTTGTGTTGCAGCGAGACTCGCGGACCGTCGCCTGTTTTTTTTTTTATTTTTTATTCATAGTTGTAAACAGCGAAACAGTGATGAAGGGCGAAACAAAGCATGTCTTGAACAAATACATTTAAAAAACACACACTGGCAAAAACACTGGCTTGGCAAAGACCCTGGTGAAGGAAAATTAGCGCATGCCGAGATTAGACTGGTCTGGCATGTGACGTGTAACTTTAGCTGTGCACTGTATTTCATTTTGTTGGTGGTAATGATGATGAAGGTGATCCACGGTATTTGTATAGCTCCATATATCTGTTGTAGAAACATTCAAAGGTGCGGTCTATAGATGGATATGCTGGCCGGTGTGGTATGTCGACTACATCAACAGAGACTCGACTGCATTATGTCTCTATAATCTTACACAGGTATTTATGATGACTATCAATCTATACGCATTTCCAGCAAGTGGAGGAGCCATACTACAGAAATATATTTCTGTGAGCTAGACGATAACGGTATGAAACAAGTTCACTTTTAAAGACACGCATAATTAAAAGAGCTTCTCAGATGATTTTCACAGTTTCATATCGTGTAGTATATAAGTTAATAACTCCATGTATAGATTTGTGAATTCATTGTGGTCTTTTAGCACAGAAATCAATTCTTTGAAAAGCAAAAAAACAAACAAACAAACAAACCACAAATTACAATGAACAGTGATGATGACATAGATCCTCACATATTTCAGAAATGTAGCAATGTGATACCATTACAATACCAAGTGTTTAACAAGTTCCCCCGTGCAAAATTTATCTATGATTTCTTTTGTTCTACTTTCTTGAGCCCCTACTCGTACATTCTTATAGTGAGGCTGCCATGTCATCATCCTAGTTCACTGTGATATGTAATAAATTTTGAAAAAATTCTTAGGCCTCATCCCAATCACTACAAATTCTTAAACTCTGTACCCAGTATAACCAATTATTAGTTGTTGATTATGTAAAGGTATGAAAATCATCCGGAGGTCTCCTTTTACAGCTGTGAAAATTGGCACGTAGTTATCATCAGCAGTGATGTGAGAGTGAAATGGAATGCTCACCTCATCAGTGACTATTGTCGAGACTCGTCTGTACTCCGCCGATGTCTCATCGTCGAGATCGTCGGTGAAGACCGCTGGGGCCCCATCGATGGCGGATATGTCGAATGACCCACCGAGCTGGCTTGCCACTGCAGTCCACGAAATACAAGAAGAAGAAAATATAACTTAGTTATCCGAGGCATTTGTCAAGTTTGTAAAAGCACTCAAGATTATAAGACTCACTACGACTACATAGAATGACACATTATAGGAAAGCGGTGATCTTATATTTTTATAGCGGTATTTTCATTGTTACTAAGAACGTTGTCACAAGAATTGTTTTTACTGCTTGTAGCAATGTTGTCATCAATGCAGCTACTGTCTAACAACTTTGTCGACTGGAATCTCACTAAAATTAGGTTACAGATAATGATAAACAGAGCAGTGTGGCATAATACTACCACGTCATATATTACCATGGATGAGCAATTGATTTTTGTTTCAACCGGACTCAAGTTACAAGAGTTTATTGGCCATTATGTATTTCAGCTAGGTGAAGCGTCGTCAGGTAAAAATTCTCTGCAGAAAACACGTCCAGCAATAATTAGGATGTCTGACTTGTGTTTGCCATCCAATCACAATGTGAAGATAAAAGATAAGTAGAAAGAGGAGAAAAAGAAAAAGAAGAAGAAGTAGAAGAAGAAGAAGGAGAAGGGGAAGAAGAAGGAGAAGGAGAAGGAGAAGAAGAAGAAGAAGAAGAAGAAGAAGAAGAAGGAGAAGGAGGAGAAGAAGAAGAAGAAGGAGAGGGAGAAGAAAAAGAATTTGTGATCTAAGTTAGTGGTTACCGATTCAAGAACAATAAATTCAAACATAGCTCAGAAGAAGAGAAAAGAAGAGGCAAAGAAAAAAGGTTAACCACAAAAAAGAGACTAGCATAAAGGAGAAGGAGGAGGAGGAGGAGAAGAATCTGGTTAGTATCTGGAATCTGGTAATCTAGTTAGTGGTACATTGTTGCAGAAGAAGAATAAATCCAAACAGAAGAAAAGACAAGGTAAAGAAAAAAAAAAGGTTCACTACAAAAAAGAGACTAGCATAAAGAAGAAGAAGAAAAGAAAAACTCAAAGATTGTCAATACTTTTAACCCTATTTGATTACAATAAGTCATATTTCTTACCTTGGACGCAGATGTCGTTTTGGTTGGTAAATCCTGCTGAACAATCGCACTGGAAGCCGCCTATTGTGTTCGTACACATCTGGTTCGCGCTACACGGATTGTTGTCGCACTCGTTCACATCTTGTATCGAATGAATGAAAAGAGGAGAAAGAAGATTAGAATACTTAATACGGACGTATTTTGGAGCATGAACGCAGTAACGGGTGCACTTGAAGAGTTTGTTTGCAAAAACCGATAAGTCCATATTTGCCAAATGGAGATATTTGCCATTAAAGTTTAAGAAAAATAAAGAGAATAATTAGAAAATTTTTGCTTCTTTTGACCATAACTTCAAAAATATACCTTTATATGTAGTGACCAATATATCATCTAAAAGGTATTATTTTGTACTTTATGACAGAGATCGTACTTCAAAATCTTCAAAAATGGACTTATCGGTTTTTGCAAACAAACTCGTCACTTATGCACCCGCCAGTGCGGTTTAACAGATATGGTTGCGTTTGCCCCTGTAATATACCATTGCAACCTGTCTGTATGTAATTTATTACAATTTCTTTAGATGAAATTCCTACACAATGCTCAACAGATGCAAGGAACTTGGGTATCATTTCCGATGACAATCTGTCTTTGAAGACTCATGTTAACAATGTGTGCAGATCAGCCTCATTTGCTCTCCACAAAATTGGCAGCATCCGCCAATTTCTGACCAAAAGGACAACTCAGAGATCTCTTCAGGCACTTTGACTGGTTATGTCTCGCATTGATTTTTGCAACAGTCTCTTGTATGTTGGCAAGAAACTTTTTGGTCATGATCATTGGTCAAAGCGTCTATTGGTAATGGGTGAATATAGTCAATTGGTCTTCAGGAGAGACTTAACCCCCCCCCCCCTCCCTACATGTTGAGGAGAGTCATACCATATCTCACTGTAATATATGAAAGAACTCACCTCTCTTCTTCGATAAAGAGAATGGAGAAATCCCCATGAAAAGTGGTCAAAACAACACAAAAACAGATGATATACCTGCGCAGAGAACGGGTCACAGTCACTGTGGTGACTTGTCGCTAGTCCGGTATCAAAGCTAGGAGATAGCCATTGACTCAACCCCCAAATAGTAATGTTTAGTCATATGAGTTCTCACCGGTATCACAGAGAGTTCCCATATACGTGGATGGGCAGGCGCACTCGAAGGAGACCCTATCAATGGCAGAACACACCCCGGAGTTCTGGCAAGGAGAAGTTGAACAGGGTCCCGTGCCTGAGGAAGAAAGCAAGTGACAAAAAGTAATCACAATAGAACAGATATCATTAAGTTTACACTGAAATTGCAAATTGTCATCTCGGGATATAAAGAAAGATCTGCATGGTATAAACACGTCTGACATTCTCAAAATTATGATGCTGGGAAACACAGTAATTGTGATAAGTTAATACTTCAAGTAAATACGTCAATACTTCATTGCAGAGGGCATTCAATGTGTACACTAAACTACCCCATTTTGGTTATCTCACAGCATCAACTTCTAGATCATTTTTTTATGACTTTGCGTAGGAAGATAACCCAAACCATCTTTAAAAATCAAAATGTTGAATACTACATGTATTAGTATTCCTAATTATGTAGGCCCTATGCACTGTCTTGTTAACCTTCCAGCTTCCCCTAATCTATGCGTTTTTGACCAATTTGGCCATCTACTCATTCCATTCTTAAAAGTGGATGAAATTCATTTCGCTCTAAAGAATTTACCCGCGTAAAAGTCATTGGTTGAGGGTAACTCATTGTTGATATCAAACACGTTGTCAGTGGTGGAGGCATCGAAAACGCCCTCTACGTCCGATTCTGTGAGAGATGCTGAGGAAGTGAAGTACAGCACCATGGTAAACTCCGCATTGAGGTTGTCGGTTGGATCCACCGTGGAGGCTGTGATTTGGAGACCGGCGAAATCCCCGCTGAGGGTGCTCTGCCGGAAAAGCGTTTCCAACTGGGAGAGAGAGAAAGATTTACAATATTTGTCATCATTATTACGCTTTATTGTATCGTAGTGAAGCATGCAGATGTGCCTATTACTTACCCCATACTCTTGCTTCCGTAAAGGCCATCAATCTAGAAAACCATTATCAGTATATCTCTATCACATACACATTACCTGTCGTGCATTATGCAACACTAGTCTCACTTTCCAACCAAAGAAAACAACCACACAACTGGTACTAGTACATATATTATAAAGATTATGATATCATTATCATATCATAATCACATTCATTTTTTTAAAAGTTGTAGGAGACAAAACATCGGAATTTGGGTCCTACGTGATTAAGTAATAGAAAACATTGACGTTGGAGTACACTCATGAAACACTCACATCGATAGCCAGGTTCGTTTCACTGTTTGTGACGTCAGTCTCGCTGAAAGCGCCCACTTGATCACGGATGCGATTTAGTCGTAAGTGAGCGTCGATCTCTGTCGGATCTGTGAATAAGAGGCAAAATGGAACAATCCATGCCATTTGTTTGTATCCGTAATTATACATGCATATCATATATACATACTTTTTTTCTATAAAAGATAAGAATTCAACAATAACAAAAAGCAAAAACAAAACAAAGCAAACAGACAACACATACCGGTAGGCCTACCCTAAAATCGAGGGTGACGCACAGGTCATAATAACTATACTTTTTTTACGCAATCTTCCGCACACTCTCGAGCCACACTCGAGCCAAAACAAAGTGTTACTGCCACCAGATTATACCTGAAAGACTGCAGTCATATGATATTATCCGTTTTTTTATTGCTATATTTAAATAACCACGAAGTAATCAACCGATTTGAGGCACATCGCAATAGTTCTTGGCACTTCGCAACACTTTGCAACACTTCAGATAGTATCTCTTTTGAACTTGCTGCTTCTTCGCAGGCGGGACTTTGGAGTACCTTCTGGCATTGCAAACGAACTATAGTTGAACCTCTCGTATCCGGACAAGTCGGGACCGGGGCTCATCCGGATAAGGGATTTGGCCGGATACTGAAGACTCAATGCTTTATACATGTACATATACATACACATGTACTGATGTAGCCCATTGTAGTACCACATGTAGTAATGTGTATACTGCAACCTTTTCATTGTTACATTTGGGGATGTTTGGGGATGTTAAAATGTCTGAAGGTAAGCAATTTGGGAGGAAATTTGATGTAGGCCTAATGTATGTCAATCATGTTGGAAGTAATATGTAATTCATGTGTGTTTGTGTAGGAGTTCTCAAGGAGTTGGGAATCCCCCTTTCCTCCCGTAATTATTAAAAAAAAATCACGGCGAGATTGCGTCCGTATAATAGAGAGATCCGGATAAAGGGAGGCCGGATAAGAGAGGTTCAACTGTACGCCATTTTTATCATACTGAACCAGAAATTCAAGGGACTGAACGCTTACTAGTTACGACTTGGACGATGATGACGAAGCTGCAGGTTGCCACGTTGCCCGACGAGTCCGCTGCCGAGTAGAGAACGACGCTGCTGCCCTGGCCGAAGCTCTCCCCGGACTGCCGGTTCGAAGATGGAGTGATGCTTTCTCCCGAGTTGTCCGTCACTGTGGGGGCGGTCCAGGTGAGGATGGCCGTCTCGGAGGAGCTGTAGACGTAGGCCATGACGTCAGCTGGACAGTCCACCAGCACCGGATCCTCTTGGTCTGGGGGTATGGGGTGAACACACATTTCAACTCTTAAGCAGAGACGGGAACGGAAAGCGGGGATGAGTACAAGAGCGGATATTCTGCTCGCCAATAATCTCTGGAGCTCAGATGGTTTAACTTCAGCTTTATTGATATGCGAATGATGCTAGTTGTTCATATTCATGCACGACAAAGTTTTGTATGTACGTTAAGCAATACTCGCTGTCATAATTACAATAATTTTTTCAGTCGGGTTCGGCATTTATTGCTCAAGTGACAAAAATCAAAGATCACTTATGTAATAGTTACCAGTAATCACTCGCGGCAACAGTTTTGGACGATTGGTATGCTATCTGTTATTCGAGATAACTCGAAGCATTTCATCAAGAGAAAAGAAGGATGTTCAAAGTATTACTACTGAAGTTTTTTGGGGAAGTTGGAGGTAACTCGTGTACATTATGCTGAGAAATTCATGCCGTTCCACAATGACCAATATGAGAAGTTGTCGAACTGTAACTGTGTGTATAGAAATATCTCTTATTTTGTTTACGGGTTGATTGATTGATTAATTGATTGATTGATCGATTTATCGATCGATTGATTGATAAAATGATCAATCAATTAATTAATTCATTGATTAATTGACTGCGTGATTGATTGATTGATTGATTGATTGATTGATTGATTGATTGAGTGAGTGAGTGAGTGAGTGGGTGAGTAAGTGAGTGAGTTATTCATTTATTCATTTGTCTATTTATTTTGGTTAGGGGATAGAGACACTTTCCGTGATTGATAAAGACAGACAATTTCAATACCTTCGACTGTGACTGTGAAAGAGCACGTGGTCTGCGATCCCGCCGAGTCGGTGGCCGTGATGGTCACCACAGTTTCCCCGATGGTGAAGTTGGCACCCGACTCGTAATCGGAGGACAGGGTGACATTGCCGTAGTCATCACTGGCAGCCGCCGGTGCCCAGCTCACTGCAGTGCGGTCGACTCCGGGGTCGCTTGATGCGGTCACGTCCGATGGGCAACTGGTGAAAATGGGCGGGGCGTCCACTGTGGCAGTAAATAGATTTAAGATTTATAAGGTTTGTTTATGTTAGTGTCGTCGGGGGCAAATTATTTGTACAGGGCCCCATTTTTTTCTCTCTTTCTTCTTTCTTTCTAAACAACAACAGTAAATAGAGGAAAGCACTGTAGTTCGCATAAACATCTGCTTTTACTGTTGTCAATGATACGTTATTGTGAATTATGAAGATAATTGTGTTCCGTTTAGCAGCTAAAGTTGGAGCTAGGTATAAGCTGCCAAAAATAGAAATCGAGGTGTTTAAATTCTGATAACGCTTCTACTACGGCAGTGAGGATAATTGTCATGATATTTTACATGATTTCAGAAAATTCTGAGAATCAATCACGTATAATGGGTGTATATTTTTTAACGTGGCAGTTGACAAAGGCAGATATAGAAAAAAAATGAAAGAATGAAGACAAGTATTACATGAAGTATTCATGATAATGGTCGTGATAAGACTATCCATTCTTCCTACTTCTCTTTAATGCTCAAGTATGAGTTCTCACGATCCACAATAATATATATTGGCCTAAGATGTGGAACAGTCTCCCAAATAATATTAAGCAGTGTGTCTCTATATCTGCGTTCAAGAGAAAATATGAAAAATATTGTAAAATCATATACGTGCAATAATGCCTTCCTGTAATAATCCCCTTTAATATATGCTAATATACGTATATATCAGTAGTTTTCGTTTTGTCTTGTTTTGTTTTGATTTGCTTTGTTCTTTTTTTGTATTGTGTCATGATTGTTGCTGTTTACTAGGGAGAAGCCTTGACAGGTCAATGGCCTTTGCTTCTTCCTCCACACCCTGTATTGCATATGATTGACATGTTGTCCTGTATTGTTCACTTTTTTTAAAACCAGTTGTGCAAGTTGTGGAAATAAATGAGATGAAATGAAATGAAATGAAATGAAATGAAATGAAATGCGAAATGCATGTGTCACACTGCAAGGTTGCTCCCTCGTTAAAAAAGGAAATGAAAAAGAACTAAATTCATGAAAAAAGGGGATGAAATATCACCTGTTATTATGACATCAAATGTACAGACGGCATTGTTGCTATTCTGATCACTGGCAGTGTAGCTGATCTCGTGTGTGCCCTCGGGGAATGCCGTGCCCGACTGAATGTTGACATCTAGGGTGACATTATCTGTGTTGTCGGTTGCAGTTGGTGCTGTCCAGGACACGGCCACTGGTAGCTGAGATGAAGGGAGGGTCAGGCTGGTGTCATTGGGACAACCAGAAATGACTGGGTCCTCCGTGTCTGTGTGTGGAGAAAGGGGAGAGGAAAGCAAGTACATTTACTGACAAGTGATACCGTAAACGTCTATATTTTCGCACGATCAATTTTCAAAAACTCAAAAACATATTCGCGGTTTCTTGGATTAGCGCCGCACGATTATCAGTGCATCTGGAATGCGCAGAGAAAATTGGGAAGATGTTTTTGTGGGTTTTAGAATTCGTACCAGCTCAAAGTAGCGAATGCGCGAAATTTAATGCACCACGAAAATTTGTGCGGTTACAGTCGTTGAATAAAATACAAACTCGTGGTGTACTATCCATGTTTTGAAGAAACCTACTACTGCATGCCATGAACAGTCATACTCTCCATTCGGAGACTGTGATCATACTCGAGTTCACAATTCTGTGACAGAAGAGGTCTTCAATTTGAATATTAAAAGTGCTTCATCTCCAAGTGCTGTTTGTGATGAGTTACCTGAATGATTTGATACGTCACATCATTATAATACAACAATTTCGTTTGCATTACGCTCTTACAAACTATTTTGTTGTTTCAGTGTTTTGCATCAAATCGTCTCTAGCACCACTGTTATTATATTCTACACGCCATGCCCATGTAATTTCTCTTTTATTATATGTACTCAAACCAAAAATATTTAAAATCTAAAACCAAAAGCAATTTATCAAAATTAATTTCACTTGATATCATATCATGACATAATTATAGTATGTATATTGTTATTAAACAGTGATATAATTGCTGCTGAGATACGTACTAAAAGGTTGAAGCAACTGATCAGATATCAGGAAGAAAATAAAGTACGTTACTTGTTCATCTTATTCCACTTGCTAAAGGCAAAGAATGACAATCATCTTCTAGAGGGAAGAAAAAAATCAAACCTTGCACAGTGACCGAGAAGGAACACGTGCTGGTGAGGTTGACGCTGTCAGTGAAGGTGTAGGTGACCGCTGTCGTGCCCAGTGGATACTGAGTGATGTCGGGCGTGACAGAGACGGTCACACTGCCGGTGTCATCCGTGGCTGTGGGCTCTGTCCAGCTACTGGAGGCGTAGTCCTGGCCTGGGTCCGTACTGACTGTCTGGTCACCAGGACAGTCACTGACCACTGGTGGTTGGTCCTCTGTGATTTGGATTCAGAAGGACAGTCATTGTATTTATACACACGTCAATGTACTCAGGTATAGATGCGTACATACGTAAATACACGCAGACATAGCATGAATAATTATAGCGTGTACTCACACATTGATATGATACACCCTGTACTACGTACAAACACACACTGTCCCTTTAAAGATACCTAAACATTTTTGAATGAGGTATAATGGATTAGGCGACATGCGTTAAGAAAGTCTATACGGTTCTTTACTTTTTAGGGCATCATATAACTCTGCGTAATCCCGCTCATCATCAATTTGTAGACAACCGAATAGTTAATATGAAATGACTACATTTTCAGGTGCATGTATGCATTTGCCAGTAACTGATATAAAACTCCATATGTCATCTTTTAGACTCCAACAAAATAATTATTGCAATGATGTTGAAGCAAATTTTCGAGATATCTCAGTAGCAGCAGCAGCAGGAAAATGGAAGAGATAGTAGTAATGGTAGTGGCATAAAAGTAAAAGTATTAGTCAGAGTAGTAGTAGCAGTTGTGATAGTAGTACTGGTAGTGGTAGTAGTAGTAGAAGTAGTAGCAGTAGTAGTAGTAGTAGTAGTAATAGTAGTGGTAGTAGTAGTAGTGGAAGTAGTAGTAGTAGTAGTAGCAGTAGCAGTAGTAGTAGTAGTGTGGTGGTGGTAGTAGTAGTAGTAGTGGTACCACTGCTGCTGCTACGACTACTACTATAATACTATTACTACTACTGCTACTACTACTGCTACCTACGCTACTACTACTGCTATTACTACTACTACTATTACTACTACTACCACTGGTACTACTACTACTGGTACTGTACCAGTAGTAGTAGTACCAGTGGTAGTAGTAGTAATAGTAGTAGTAGTAGTAGTAGTAGTAGTAGTAGTAGTAGTAGTAGTAGTAGTAGAAGTAGTAGTAGTAGAAGTAGTAGTAGTAGCGTAGTAGAAGTAGCGGTAGTAGTAGCAGTAGTAGTAATAGTATTATAGTAGTAGTCGTAGCAGCAGTAGACGACTTTTTATCTCACCGCTGATGGTAATGAGGAAAGAACAGACGACACTATTGCCAGCGGCATCTACGGCCACGTAAATGTTGACGTAGAATCCCTGAGCCAGCTGCACACCGGGGCTGTAGGTGGAGGTGACCGTCACCGTGCCCGAGTTGTCGCTGGCTGATGGGGCCGGCCAGCTGACGGACATGGTGGCGACATTCGGACTGATCGTGGCCTCGATCCCCGTAGGGCAGTCTGTTAAGACTGGGTCCTCGTTATCTGTGGTTTATTTCATAAAAAAATGAAGTAGGGGTGAGACAATAATAAGAAAAAAAAATTACGAGAGTAGTGATAAATTTGTTTCTAGAATAAGCCATCTGCCATTCATGGTTTATTGAGAATGGTGATATATCCTTATATTTTAGGCTTTATTGCAGATTTTTTGTATGGTAGGATGTTTCTGATATAACTACCCTACACATTTATACATCAAATGTGACAATTCGAACACTTTTTAAATCACTGCCGCTAATAGATACATATAGTAGGCTACCTTTAAAAAGAAAGGAGCGTAAAAGTTAAATGAGGTTACCATGCCAGACAGAAACTTTCAAATAAATTGGTTATTCAAGAAGAATGAATTGTCGGTTTTGAAAGGTATAATGTTTTTGTAATTTGTTTTTGCTACGTTGAGTGTTTAAAACTTTTTTCTTGTGTTTGTCTTATCATAACTATTGTCCACAATTGTATATTCAACAATAGGCCCTACTTAACATTTATCGTACTAAGCAACTCTTTTTTATTGGTTTTCTCTATCTCTAACTAACAATCTCGAATTATTTTTAAGCACTAAAGCTGGGTTTTATTTCATCTGCAAATGGTAAATAATTCCTTTAAAGGTGAACTAAAGATCTAACATGCCAAACAATAAAAAAAAAGAAAAAAAAGGAGACCTCTCAGATAGTTTTGACATACGTACCATTTACAGTTACATCGAACGAGCAGGTGGCAGTTTGGCCCGCCGAGTCGGTGGCCGTGTACGTAACTGTGCTGGTGCCTATGGCAAAGCTCGTCCCGGGATCCGAGTCTGACGTCAGCGTGACGTTTTCTCGGTCATCCGACGCGGAGGGCTCTGTCCAGGTCACGACGGCTGTAGCATTTCCGGGGTCAGTGTTCTGGTTGATATCAGCAGGGCAGCCAGAGATAGTAGGCGGGTTGTCCGCTGTGAAGTGAAAAAGTGATGATAAGACCGTTGTGTACTGCATTTGCTTAAGACCCTGGAGTAGAAGTTAGACCGTTAAATCACATTGGAAGTAAGTTATCAATGCGAAAATTCGATTGCTATTTTTGGATGGACATACTGTATAGCAGAAACTTATCCACGTAAATCATTATTTCTAGCGGCAACATTTGGAAGGCTTTCTGTTCATTCCTTAACCCTAATCAGGCTGGGTTTTTTTGGCTATGCTATATCGGGGGGGGGGGGGGGGGGGATTCCGCCCCCCTTCAGATCTCGCCTATGGAACGCGTGATCGCGCCGAAAATCGGCACACGCAACGCCCGCAACGTATACTATCGAAATGTATGGTTGCTTTCTACGAAAAATTTTTCTTATATTTTATAATTAATTATTGTAATTTATGCATAAAATCAGTTTTGGGCTCTAAATCACTTATTAATGCTCTAATTAAGCTAATTTCTGTTTTAAAATGTTTTTTGTATCATTCTCCTGAGACATAGAATAAGAAAAAATCTGTATCGAAATTAATTTCTTATGTATTCGATTGTTTTTTTGAATTTCTTATGTATTTCTTTGTTTTTCGACCTTTTGTTTTTGTTTGCTTTTGGCCAAAAGTTGTCACAGACATTTTTCGAAGCTTTATTATGCTAAAATAAATTAATTTTGTCCATTCAACGTCAAGATATGAATTTTTATGTGAATGAATTGAAAAAACACGATTTGCATTGGATTTGTACACAAAATCACGTTTTGGAGCAATTTTGGGGTTGACAGATTTTTTTCGAACGGACGTCGCGTCAAAACGGTATGCGCGGGCCCAACAATTTTGGTCTCAAAAGTTGCGCGATACTTGAAAGAAAAAAAGTCATGAAACATCGCTGTGGGAGCTTATCGCGCTGCGAAGATATTGCGCGAAACGTGTGGGGGGGGGGGCGGATTCCGCCCCCCCCCCCCCAGCCTGATTAGCGTTAAATAACATGGCATATTCCTCTTACCGATGACAGTGATTGTGAAGGTGCATATTTCTGTGTTTGACGACGCATCCACAGCCGTGTAGATGATGTCGTGCGAGCCGATAGCAAACTGCTCGCCTGGCTGTATGTTGGACGTGAGGCTGACTAGAATATCGTTATCTGTCGCTGAGGGCACTGTCCAACTTACTACTGCTCTTGTCGAGATCGTGTATCTCGTGATGGATGAAGGGCAGTCGGAGATGACTGGGTTTTCGTCATCTTTGTTTACAAAAAAACAACAACAACATAGAAATGTTTAAAAAGTAAAAATAATACGAAAACAAAAACATAAGCAAAGGCAACAACAACAGAAGTTATCATAGTGCTTGGTGCGTTTTATGATCATTGAGAACTGTTAATCATAAAGGTTATCCAGAATGGAAATTGTCCCCTGGAGTTTGGAATATACACCTGGCGGGAAATTATCGATTAATGGTAGGACTAGTCCGAATAAACAGCAGGGTTTCCTTAGCATATTATGCAGTCTTCACTCTGAATTCCCCATCGCACAGAGTTTAATTAATCAACCCGGTCGTGTTAAGTGTATAATCTAATGCAATTCACTACGAGCAGAAATATATCGCCGTAGGTTTTTTTTTTTTTTACTCTCGCTATCTCAATGGTAAACAGACACTGGATGCAAGAGGGCACTGTTGGCTTGCGTGATGATGGTCGCAGCCAACGTCATTACGAAGATAAACGATATAAAGCTAGTTGAATGTTGATCACACTAGATTACATAATTTACACGCTATTTTCAGTTGTTGGCGAGCTAACAAGCTTGGTCTTTGATGAATCCGTATGAAGTACGGTGTAGGTAGTAGGACCAGCCAGGAATAGTGATCAAATCAAGAGTACTATTTGAAATCGATATAATTGCGATCATTTTCGACATCTTTACTTTTTGAATCGGTATCACTCAGACGTTCGGAATATGACCGATGCATAAGAGTGGGTTCATGCAATCCCGTTTCAGCGTAGGCTACCTTTAAACCATCTTTCTCGTCCTTTCATGCGATAACTGTGATTTTAACTACATCCTTCCACAACATCTGTTAACATGAGTTACGCATAATTACTGCCCTAAATCGCCTGCATTAACAGAGAGAGTGACATGCATCAGCAAATTTACTGCCAAATCAAACGTAACTTTTCAAAGCTTTTCTCTACCAGTCTATCTATTCACAAAACGTGAGAGAAAGCTATACATCGGTAGCAGGAAAGACAAGAAGAAAGAAGTAGAGCGAGAAAGGGAGAGGATGATCGAACGAAGAAAATTTTATTTGTATAATTGTGAAATAATGTCACATTAGTGCAGACATTGCACTGCACGGTGTCATACCTTCTACGGTCACTGTGAAGGAGCAGACTCCTACGTTTCCGCTGGAGTCGGTGGCGGTGTAATTGACCTCCGTTGTGCCGAGCGGGAAGGCCGTGCCGGGAGTGTGGCTCGCTACAGCCAGCGTGACGTTGTCGCGGTCATCGGTCACGGTGGGTTCCGTCCAGCTCACAACGGCCGTGTCCAGACCGACGTCGGTGGACGCGGTGATGTCCATTGGACAGTCGACAAACGTTGGCTCAGCATCCTCTGCAACATAATTCAAACATAATACATCTTAAAAGGCTACTGCGTTATAATAGGAAGACTTGCTTCAATACAAAACGGTTATAATGTTCGTTCGAGGCCATGTTAAGGAGAGAAAATAAAATTATTGTAGTATTCAGTTCTAGGATCGTTTCATCATGAACAGTGATATAGATACATGACATAGGGGACAGATTCCTATATCAAAAGTGTAAGAGGGTTTTAGAACCTCGAAATGAATGACTAAAATGTAAGCAGGCTGTTCTCCTGGGGGGCATTTCATGAAGCATTTTGGTCGGATATTTTTCTGACAAACTGTTACAATCTACTGATATCCTTGCATCTGATTGGCAGAGAGCAAGTTTGTCCGACAACTTTGTCGGACAAAATGCTTCATGAAATGCCCCCCTCTGGATGACAAAGATTTGCTTTCTCACCTAGGACATCAATATTGAACGTGCAGAGGGCCGCGTTGGAAGCATCGTCGAGGGCGCTATAGACTACAAGGTACGATCCCAGGCCGAACGACGATCCCGATGTCGAGGTCCCAGCAATGCTGAACACGCCCACGTTGTCCGTTGCCGTGGGTTCCGACCACGACACAGTGGTCGTCTCTCCGGCAGGTATGAAGATCGTCACGGACGACGGGCAGAAGGTGAATACCGGAGACTGTCGATCTGAAACAGTGAAAAAATGTGGTGAAAGAAAGTCTGACTCAGTGCATTCACCACTCGAGCAACATGAGAAGCTTTTTCTTTTCAAAAGCAAATCGTTTACACCATCAATCAATGAGACATATAAATTGTGGACCCTCAATTACTCATACTGCGTGATTGACTTGTGGCGGTAACAGGGCATTTACAGTATATGGTTCAACTAATAATAGATTAATCATAACTAAGAAATAACATTGCTCCTGGTTGCAGCGAAGTATGACTGTAAAAAAAAAATCACAAGACGCAAAGTAATGTTTATGTTGGTCATGGCAAAACAAAACAAAACAAAACAAAAGACTAGAACTGTATCAGTGGCTTGATTGTCAATGTACACTGTAACGCAGGAGCCGCAGAGCTTTTGATAGCGTCGGGGTGTAAGTGTAGTGCTCGTGGTTGGGTCAGGGGCAAATCCCAAGTTTGTACTTTAGTGTGGGTATACGCAACGATAAAACACTGTTTATTGAGTAATACTCAGCGTTCATTCCCTAATGTAGGCAATTAGTCTCACCAATTTATTTTTACTCGTATTCCAGACATGAAATGCTACAGCTCAAACTGTCAATCTCATCGCCCTGTCAACACTATAAACATCGTCGATCTAATGAAGATATGAACAGTAATCTTAAACAGCGATAGTGACGGTATGGATACTCGAGTAAATACGATTTGTAGCGTGTCGCCGATCTGGTGAAAAAGGCCTTAGTTGGTGTGAAATACGCTTACGACTATCTACAGCAGACTTTGACATGACACTGCATGCGTGAAAGCTTTTGACAGCCTTTTATTAAAAGTGAATATTTAGCTTGACATCGTCAATCTCATCCTTAACGATCTGTTAGATTGGCTTTATTTACAGTGATTCAGGCATATGATTGTTTGCAGCCTTTTTCTTTTCATTTTCCATCTGAGACTCAGAGGATGGCTTGATAGTTCATATTCAGCTGCATGACATGGATATGTTTGGGCTTACACGTGACGCATTTTAAGTCAGTGGTTTGCCGATCTGAACGCATGTGCAATTTCATGAGAAGGCGTGGAACTATACATATACATGTTGTTGTGTTGGTCACAATTTGAATGGGAACAGAATATTATGGCGTCAGAGTGAAACTTAAGCTCGCCGCACACTATACCACTCACGATTATACGACTGACAGACTTTGGGTCCGAAATAATTCACACTAACCTCAGAATAAACACACTTGTTTATTTCAGATCCAAAGACTGTCAATCCTATTGTCCTGAGTCATACAGAGCGCGGCTGGCTTTCGCCGATCGATGCGCTACATGGCGCACGAGAGAAAACCTCACTGTCCTCACCTTCAACAGTGACACCGAAGGCACACATAACAATATTTCCCGTTCCGTCGGTGGCTTCGTAGACGACAGCAGTGTCGCCGAGTGGGAAGACGGACCCAGGGGAATGGCTGTTGGTGGTGGTCACGGGCCCGTTGGCGTCGCTGGCCACTGGGTCCGTCCAGCTCACTGTGGCATTCGGTAAGCCGGCGTCGGTACCAACTACGATATCAGATGAACAGTTCACGAACGCTGGAGCAAAATCCTCTGCAATATGGAAATCAAATATGAGAAGGTGACGGAAAATATTGATTGCAGCATATGACTGATAATAAAGGGAACAATCGATTAGGGCGTTGCCACAGCTGTACGAAAGAAAAACTGAATCTCTGCAATCTACCTTTAAAAGTTATTTTATCGTGACTAATGCAACAAGATGGGAACAGGGAATGAAGTTTTCTGAAAGAACAACATTGAGATGGCAGTAAGTGAAAGGATAAAAGTATCATTTTTTTTTTTTTTTGGGGGGGTTCTATTTTAATGAATGTAACATTAATGAAAAAAACAACAATAGGCCTGGTAACAGAAATAAGAGAAAAAAAACGCTTTATAGGAAAACAATTATTATACCATGATGGTTACTATTCAAAGTGGAAGAATAAAACGATAATCCAACCAGTTGCTCTGACAATTTTCTTCCGCTGCAGACATCTTTCATTGGTGATTCATTCAAGTACTGGCTTAGTATTCATTATACTTTTGCCATTGCAAACGAGTGCCAGAAATTGGATAGAGTGTGTATGATTCCACACATACAGAATATAAACACAAAGCGATGCTGGGTAACAGCAGACTGTAGAAAGTATATTGCAAACAAGGACAAGATTCCTTACCCAAAACTTGCACAGTAAATTCACAAGTTGCATTGTTGTTGAGAGTATCTGTTGCTATGTACAATACGGTAGTAAAGCCCAGCGGTAAAATTGCCCCGTTCTGGTAATTTGACGTATAGGTGACCGGCAGACCCGTGTTGTCCGAGGCCGTAGGTTCGGGCCAGGTCACGACCGCAGACGTGTTGCCGACTTCGGTGTAAGTGGTGAAGTTTGCTGGACACGTGTCGAAGACAGGCGGAGTCTCGTCTTGCACCACTGCCCAAGAAAAATAAATTCTTTTGATCAACATCCATGTCATATATCTTGTCATTTAAAAGATCCCCGGTACCTTATACTAATGGTAACTTAGAGGGATATTCAAGAAGATATTCATAATTTCACATCTTGTAGTACATAAATATATAGCGCCACTCCTGGATTTGTGGGATTTATTGGGGTCCTTGAGAAAATAAACCAATACTCTGAAAAACCCAAAACAAATTACACTGATCAATTAAGGATGATGACACAGGAGACTCAGACATTCAAGTTATGTAGCAGTGAAGTTCCACTACATTACCACTTGTTTAAACAACTTCACCTGTGTAGATTACATGCATGCTTTCTTCTATTGTTCTGCTTTCCACGAACACTCAACCCTGCATTGCTATGGCGAAACTGCTATGTGATCGTTCACCGTGATTTGTAATAAATGTTGATAGTATTCTCATTACTCATGTTACTTATTCCAATCATTATATATTCTACAAGTCTATACCCAGTATAAGCAATCTATAGGTGTTGTTATCTTTTTTTAATCTACGATGATTCAATTTATTTTTTCATCGATGTTCTTCTCCAGAGGGGCCCACATACTACAAGCTCTGTCTTTTTAGTGGGTCCCTCCATTTTTCGCACTTAAATCAACGGTATACATGTACTTCACTTTGATCACTTCTGTTTCTTTCTTATTATGCAATGTATGATTATTATAGGTCCTCAATTGTTGTAGTCTTTTCATTTCACTATGTTCTACTTATCTTATTATTTGTTATTGAATGAAGTGAAACATGTTTTGTTTGTTATTATACAATGTATGATTATTATAGGTCCTCAATTGTTGTAGTCTTTTCATTTCACTATGTTCTACTTATCTTATTCTCTGTTATTAAATGAAGTGAAACATGTTTTGTCGGAAAATGAACTAAACTTTGAATTGAATTGAATTGAATTGAATTGAATTGAATTGAATTGAATTGAATTGAATTGAATTGAATTGAATTGAATTGAATTGAATTGAACTGAATTGAACTGAATTGCAAAAGTCTGAAAAACGTCTGGAGTTCTCCTTTTTTTTAAAGTGACTGAGTTTACTTACACAGCACAATGACATTGAAGGCACAGGTTGTAGATTTGCCCGTTGTGTCGACGTAGACGTAGGTCACTTCTGTTGTGCCTATGGGGAAGGTGTCTCCAGGCGAATGAGACTGGTTCAAGTTGACCATGTCAGTGTCCATAACGGTCGGCTCTGTCCAGTCCACCATTGCATCAAAGCTCACCAGGGAGGAATTCACCGTGATGTCCGACGGACAGTTGCTGACCATTGGGCTATCGGTATCTTTATAGGTAAGAAGAGAATCAAAAACATTTATCAGGTATGCAGTGATGAAATGTTTTCTACTCCTGGTTGTCGATTCAGTGCGACCAACGCTCACACAGAAAGCCTTTCTATTACCATTATCTCATCAACGCCAGATCGCCACTCATAATTTATTAACAGGGACATACATGTACACTGTAGTGGGTAAGACATCTTGACTTGTAATATACGCAGCGGCTGGGGATTGATTCCGGGACTTATTTGTCAAAAGTCCATGTCCTGAACCGCCACACCACAGTAGCCCAAAGCAATGTACTCAGAGACCACGGCATCTCTGTCTTATTATTATTATCATTATTATTATTATTGTTATTTGCAAATCTTCTTTGCCATTACTACTTCTATCAATAGCATAGATTAGCTTACATGTACATGCAGTTTGCATCTAAATCGCATTCTTTGTTTGATTAGTTCCCACCTCATAGCATGAAAACATAAAAATCTGTCAAATATATTTGTGAAGGAAGGATATTAATTTCAGATACAGTATTGGTATTGTCTCTTACATGGTATTCATGACTCTTTACTCTTTTATACTCATTATGTATGTACTATGGCTGAAACAACACTTCACAATGTCCATCTTACTATTGACGGTGACGCTGAAGACGCAAGACCCCACGTTTCCGTACTGGTCAGTGGCGTTGTAGCTGACCACTGTGGTTCCAGGGGGAAACACGCCGGGCTCGTGCGATGCGGACGAAGCGGCGATGACCATGGTGTTGTCAACTGGCGTCGGGACCGTCCAGGTGGCCACGTTGGTGGTGTAGAGGTAGAGGTCAGACGGACAGCCGGGGTAAGCTGGGGCCTCGTCATCTTCACAAGATTGGTAGCGGCGGGGAAGGAAAAAGAAATGGGTGCTGTGAATGAGTCTTCCAAACACTTCAGATACTAATAGATGAGCTCGTTCATAGATGATAACGTGATGATACGAGGGATACAATCCCACTTCCACAAATCGGGTGAAATTTTAGAATGTCAGTCTTGAGGAAGACGGGCTCTTTTAACCAGGGAATGCATCATTATGTAGTCCGTTGAGCAAAATCAACAGGTGTCGCTCTTTCCAGGAGTGTTGACTGGTATCATTCAATGCGGAATGGTGGGGAAAGATAAGGACCAGGATAAATGAATAAATAAATAAACAAACAAACAAACAAATAAATAAACAAATAAACAAACGAATAATACAATAAATGAATTAACAAATAAAAAACAAAGTAACAGACGTAACAGAAAGCCGAGGGAAAATGAGGATGAGAGTTGTCTGATTGTACCTGTGACAGTGATGTTGAAATTGCACGACACCATGTTGCCAGATCCGTCTTGGGCAGTCACCGTAACTTGGCTGACCCCGACCCCGGCTTCGTCGGCTGGAAGGTTAGATGACACAAGCGGCGTGCCCGAGTTGTCCGTCGCAGTGACCACGGCACTGATATTGGACGCTATAGCTTGACCGGGATCGGTGGTCAAGAACTCATTAGGCGAGCACTGGAGAACAGGGGGTATGTTATCTGCGCATGGAGAGTGATAGAAGGCAACAGAAAAACAAATCAGCGCATACAAAAACAATAGCCCATTATTTTATCAATATATTGTGCAAAGTAGATAGGAATCTTTGACTTAGGTCAGAAAGTGCAATTTAAGTCGTTCCCTTCTATTGATTGCCCTTATCTATATCACAACATGATCACTGTTGGTGATCAGTAAATTATGATTTCTTTTATTTCTTTTATTTGTTGGTTGTCCTTAGTCATTGTCATTGAACTACGGGTATGTTTGATTCCCCTGTACAGAATTAATTTAATTGAACAAGTCATGTAAATCTTAATAAAATGCAAAAGTTTTGGTATATTCAAATAGTGATTAGCGTATGAACAACATAATACTAACCAAGGACAATCACCGAAAAGGTGCACGAATCTGTGTTCCTTGAGCCATCGGTAGCTGTGTACGTCACATCGGTAGTTCCGATGGAGAAGATACTGTACGGGGCGTGTGATGTCTGGAGCCCCACATTGCCACTGTTGTCACTGGCGCTGGGCGCTGTCCACGACACGTTCACCGTTGCGCTCGAGGCGTCCACTTCAGCCGTGATGTCGGCAGGACAGTTAGACAGGACGGGGTCCTCATTATCTGTAACATCGCGACGATGAATGAGTTAGGAGAGAATGCAATCAAGAGATTGTTCAGAGTTATCATAGAGAGCTTTAGATTTGTAACGCGGACGTTAAAGACGGCGAATGCATTCGGCGTTCTCCTCTATACCTGCGTCGCGTCGGAAAGTAGGTTTAGATTACGTGGAGACGCAACCTATACAAAGTAAAAAATCGCCCTACTGCATCAAGTAGCTCTCTGCGTCGTGAATTGAGCGGACGTAAAAATAGCCTAGAATACGTAGTGAAAACTCAGACGACACGAGCTATATATAAATCGATTTTGATAAGCAATTTTGCGCATATTGTTCAGAACAGTTTTTTTTCCTCTAAACGTCTGCGTCGCAAGAATCTAAAGCCCCTAATAGGTATTAATGAGACCACGCATACACAAAACCTCAAATACACGAATATAGACACACGCGCTCATTTCATATCCTGTAAATATATCTCAACGTTTCTAAACCTTATTGGCTCATTTTAATTTTTTCCGAAGAATTATGATTACCAATAATATACTCTCACATATTCTCTCGTCCCTGTTGTCCTGAGACTCTTACTGAGTAGATTCAATTCTACTTGTAGTACCTCCGCATCTATTTCTCTCTATTTTTCCATATTTATGTATCCCTTCCTCGCATCCCAATATTTTTTCGACATAGTTCTGTCGAGGATCGCTGGATCTGTTTTTCCTTTCTGTCCGCTGTATTGTCTTCCTATATGTCAACCTTGTCTCGTTCTGTCTTGTATTGAAGTCCCCTTTCATAAGTTTTGTCGTCTCAGTCTCGTTTAATGTTCATTCGCCTGTGTATGTGTGTCTGTCCGTTACTCTGTCTTCTTATTGGGCTTCCAGACCTTTTTTTTTAATCTGACTTTATTCCCGATCTTTTTTCCCCTTTTTGCATCAGTTCGTTTTCTACTGACATTCTGTACCTGAGGGGCCCACATTCTACAAGCATTGCCTTTTTAGTGGGTCCCTCCATTTTTTGATATTTTGTGTAATGTTATATCGTCTATATCACTTCAGTCAATTTTCATTACAACATTATTTGTTACTTCAAGGTTCCACAATTATGTTCTCTTTTCAATTTTACTTTGTTTTGATTATGTAACCTTATTCTCTGTTACCAATGAAAGTGAAATGTTTAAGTTTTTTTCGAAAAATGAAATAAAGTTTGAATTGAATTGAATTGAATTATATGGAAGATTTTAAAAAAAATCATAATAAAAATGCAAAGTTAATACATCGTCATACCGATGACTACGATGACGAATGTGCAGGAGGAACTCAGACCGGACGAATCCGTGGCCGTATATCTGATCACCCTCGTCCCCACGGGCAAGACCACTGGGGAGGCCTGGGATTCGACGACAGAAGCTAGGACGCCGTTGTCGGTGGCTGTCGGCGCCGTCCAGCTCACGGTGGCCACAGCCTGACCCTGTCCGAGTATCCGGCTAATACCAGGTGGGCAGCCGCTGAAGGTTGGCGGGATGGTGTCTGGGAGGAGAAACAAGTATTTCATAAATCTCTACTGAAATATGGAACAAATTCTGCATCAGATATGAAAGTTGTTTCGTTCTCCCGCCTCTAAACAGGACAAAATCTCGTTTATCAATATGAAAGACAAGAAAAGTTGAGGCCTGTACCTCAAAACCCCTGTTTTAAACTTAAGTCACTGGAAAGCTCACAATATTCTGATTACTTTTGCGCTAAGTTTCCTATGAATCATTCTAACGTGAAATAATGTCATCAATTGAATTGTGGGACTTAGAAACAAAACTATCGAAGGCACGTACTCCATAGAATGACATTACTAACAACCTAGTCATCTGAAGGCAGCAGAATATAGGGTGATCGTATTAACTCACTTGAACCTTTGACTCGAGTGAGCTAAAACATATAAATAAAGACGAGTTTATTTACGTCGATGTAGGGCAATGTGTCAATCAGTTGCAAAGACGAGTTTAGTTTTTCACTTTATGATATCATTATACATACAGAATTTTGTCGCTATATCTAGTCATCTCATTGCGTTGACGTTTAAAGGGTAACACCCTTAGATCAATTGCAACTGAAAGACTTGTTAATGCAGCAGTAAACAACATCCCCCTATGGTCTATGGTATTTGCCAATGCTCTTAAAATGCGTGGTGCATGTACGACATAGTTTTACAACATACAGAACAGAACCTGCACTTATTTAAAAATACTCCTCAACGTATGAACTGCGTGCAAAGCAAGTGTTTTAATGGTGAACTACACATGTGCATTGCTCAGCTTTCTGCTCACTACCGATTACAGATTTAATGTAAAACATAACAACAAAAAGATATATTAAGTGAAAACAACAACGAACTGAAACTGAAAGCACGCTTACCCTGAACAATCAGCATGAATTCACAGAGGGCGCTATTCCCAGAGGGATCTACTGCCTTGTATCTTATAGTGTGAGAACCGAGAGCGAAATTTCCCGGGTTACTGCTAGTGGCAGTGACGGAAACATTGCCAGAGTTGTCGGAGAAGACAGGCTCCGTCCAGTTGACCACGATAACTGGTTGACCATTGCTGTTAAACTCTTGGGTCTGGTTCCCTGGGCACAGGTCCACGGTCGGTCTTTCATCATCTTAAACAATGTTATTTCAAAGGAAGTTTTCAGAATGACAACGTTGATATTTAAGAATATCATTAAAAACGATGATTGAATACAGCTGAAATCAAATTCTTAACAACACTACATGCAATCGGTATCATTGTACATTCTATGGTTTTGTATGATGATGGACACGATGGAGTATCTTCAAACGAACGTTTATGCCATTCGTCTTCAATAAAACTCTGACTTTCTGACAAGTGTAATATCACAACTTCGTAGTCAATACTTTACAGTTCAATTTACCACAATCTTCATGATTTTGCGCATGTGTGTTAGCAGCTCCTGATTGCTGATAATTATTTTGAACTTCCATTTCAAAAATGTGATGATTAAGAATAAAGAGAAACAGATTATTCATGCGACATGTTTATTTAGGCGACCTGAAAGCTTTAACACAAAACAGTCCCACTCTTACGCCAGGGATACCTTAATTATGGGAACATTGAAAGTCTGCAAATTGCCTCCCATGTTCAAAGACATACATGTACTAGCTGAAAGTTAAAAACGCAAAAAGCGCAGCATCATACCTCTGACAATGACGTCAAATGTGCAAGTTGACGTCAGACCGGCGTTGTCTTGAACCGTGTAAGTCACTGTGGTGGTACCGATGGGGAAGCTATCGGCGGGAGTGTGGGTGGACGTGATGGGCCGTGTACCTACGTTATCGGTGGCGGTGGGCGGGGTGAACACGGCATCCACTCCCGGGGTGTAGGTAGAGGTGAGAAGCACTACGGTTGACGTAGGGCAACCCACAAAGACCGGAGGAGTCACGTCTGAATGTCACAGGAGGCGTAGAAAAATAAGGGTATCAGTGATTATAAATAGTCATTTGCACGCGCGGGGGAGCTCTTGAATATTTCTATCCAGTACCGTATATACAGCACTGTTTCCATATTTTTTTTTCTTTTTACTGATTGCCGAAAGTTAACCTTAACATCAAGATCATTTCTTTTCTCAGTAGACGCTATCTTTCTCATCCAAAACCTGCTGGAACTACTGTCTATGAAGAGATATTGACCACGTAAAACAAAATTGATTTGCATAT
Source organism: Diadema antillarum (assembly GCF_040938485.1). Lineage (NCBI taxonomy): Eukaryota > Metazoa > Echinodermata > Echinoidea > Diadematoida > Diadematidae > Diadema > Diadema antillarum. The sequence goes on along the minus strand of NW_027271069.1, from coordinate 2,718,731 downwards.
TGTAGTTAATGCATTTTCTTTCTCCCACGAAATCCATTTGCTTAATTTATGGTAATGTTATGATGATGATGCTCTAATTTGACAGCTGAAATCAACTACATGAACATGCTAAAGATTCACGATTTAGATAACAAGAGAATAAACTTCGGAAGTTGACTTCACAACAAATTCATTACAGCAACCCCGCAACGATAGTTTTATATCTAGTTACGATTTCCCGAGTTTCTTGCGTGCACAATGCCACGGCACCAGATCTGACTATCAAAGACACATATAGGCCTACGCACAACCACAGACACACACACAGACCCACACACACACACGCACACTAACACACACACACACACACGCATGCACATAATTGATTATCCACATGTAAATAAACAATCTTCATTACGTTCAGTGCCTACCCTGCACTTCGATCGTAAATTCATGAGTAGCCCGGTTCCCGTAGATGTCCTCGGCGACGTAACGCACTGTAGTGTTGCCGTAGCAGAAGCTGGCGCCGGGGTTATAGGTCGATGACGTGAAATTGAGTGCGACGTTGTCCGTGATGGTGGGCTCGGTCCAGCTGACTGATATGCAGTCGTCGGTTGAGGGCAGCACCACAGTCTGTGATGCCGGAGAGTTGGAAAAGGATGGTGGTTCTTCGTCTGAGTGATAATGAACGGAAGAAAACATCAAATTGTGAGTCATGCTCCTTTCACATTCATTCACTTTGGAGATCAGCCGATTAATTGTGACCGTGCACCTCAAAACGAACATAAAGTCGCACTCACTGATTTTGCGTGAGGACTGAAAATAAGTGAAATGGGTCAACCTAGCCGAACTTGACTTTTTCATAGTTTCTGAAAGAGCGGGTCTTCTTTTACACTATGCTAAAATTTGGTATCTTAAAACGGGCAGGAAAGTGTGTTTTTTTAGCAGTTTATCTCGAACATTTTTGGTAGAATAGTGTGATTAGGTGTGTCTTTAGAATCCCTTTTTCATTTCTGAAAAACCTTGTCCACACTCTTCACTTTCAACTCTAATAACTTTTGAAAGGATGGTGCTACTGCTCTTAAAGTTGACATTAATTATGGACAAAATGTGTTAATGAGACATGCTCAATTTCAGTTTAATCTGATAATCCCTTCATTGTTGTGACTCTGGTGGTTTACTTCCTGTTTTCTGTCCCATTCATCGCACAGCCAGCACGGGTTGGTAAAGATTAAGCGCTTGAATAGACACTGTACTTCAGAGCCTCTTTTCTCAGCTCACACTTTCCCTGAGTTTGTGCTTTCTTTCCAATATTTAGATAGGTTAGGAGAGTCCATTTGATTTGAGTTATACATCATTTTCAAGCTTAAAGTCTGTTCTTTCAGAATATGGTCTTCACTAAAAATTCATGTCTGGCGACTTTTTGTTTGTTTTGAGGTGCAGGGTCACAATTGGGGAATCAGACGGGAAACTTCAGCGAGAAATTTCTTTTATTCCAGTGAATGAGTTTCTGTTTAAATTTCTCTCTCCCGCTCTTCTGCAGTGCAAGTACACGTTATGGCGCATGCGAGAAAAAAAAAGAGTGAAGTAATACTAAAGTCAATCAAGTCAAATCAAAATATTTCCAAATACTAAGACGCACCTGTGATGCGGATGACAAAGGAACAGTTGGCCTCATTCTCAGCCGAATCCCTGGCGGTGTAGACCACGGTGGTCTCCCCTGGTGGGAAGGTGTCTAGAGGATTGTACGCAGAGGTAACGGTGGGGGCACCCGCATTGTCCGTGGCCTGCGGGACGTTCCACGTTACCGTGGCAACGGCTGCCCCCGGCGAGGTGGTCTGGTTGATGCTTCCGATGTCGCAGTTGGTGAATACTGGAGCCTGGTCGTCTGTTTAAGCGAATGTCAAACAATAACAATTATGATATATTCTTTTCACCATGTGCAGTTGCAGTTTGCCTATCATGATTGCATTCCCTTAAAGGGACTGTACAGTTCTGGTCGAGGTGAAGATTTAGCTTTTAACGTTTTGCGAGATATTCAGAAACCACTCTGTGAGATGTAAAAGAGCATGCAATTCTAAAGGGTATCAAAAGTTTATTTGATGAAAATCGGTTTTGAAATGGCTGAGATATCCAAAAACAAGGTGAAACAAAGAGATCCTAATAAAGTTGTTGCCTGTTGAATCGCAAAGAAGTCATATCGTGCTTTATACTTTTGTTGGAAATGAAATACAGAACGAAATGAAATGAAATGAAATGATATGTTCACATTTTTATCGTTACACGAATGTCAAGGAAGACATTCAAGTTTACAGTGACAAGAACATCTTGTCCTAAAAAAGTTACACTTTGCTTGGATTCGAACTCGTTAGAATTTGGCATAAAACGTCTCATCAACTCTACCGCCTTGCTTTAAGAAATCAGTCACAAACTAATAGGTATTTGATGTCGCGCGAAAAAACGAATTGAATACACACTTTTGGAACACTGTAAGAAATTGAATTACGAGTGAAGTGTAGAAACCCTTAGTTTAAATTCAGTGCATAATTCATCTTTTCCCACCGAGCTCTTACAATATTCAACTCTTTTCGCTGACTTGCAATTATATCTCGCGAAAGACTACTTTTGTTCAGTTGTTCATTGTTTATCATGGGGTCTATTGCAATCTATTTCCAGCCAAGCAAGGGTAACAAATTCTCTTTTTCTGCTTGTTATACTTTCTGTTTTTATATACAACTCATTATTCTTTCACATGGGTAAAATGATAAATTGTGGTTTGATGGTAGCTGATGTGGTGTCAAATTCTTACCGATATAACAATGTGCCATTTCAGCACTTCAGTAAACTGATGGCGAGGGGTTCAATCACTGCAAATGCTTACTTAACATGTTCGTGAAAAGATCGTGTACCAAGAGCCACTCACCGGAGACGGCGACGAAAAATGTGCAGACAGCCGAGTTTCCACTCCCGTCTGTCGCCGTGTAGGTGACCTCCGTCAGGCCGATGGGGAAAGAGCTGCCGCTGGGGACGTCCACCATCTGACTAACCATGCCGGAGTTGTCCGACGCTACCGCCTCTGTCCACGTGACTGCGGCCAGCGGGGAATTTAGGTCCGTACTCGTCGTGATGTTCATTGGGCAGTCACTGAAAGTTGGGTTTTCAACATCTGGAAAAATATGTAGAAAAAGAGCACATTTTAGGTAAATTCATGGCGATATTGCACCTATCATTACAGGGGGAAGACACTCTTTTTCACGCATTCGGATTTTTTGAGAATTGGAGGAGAAAGTCCTAGTATTTCGGCATGAAAATTCATTGTACCATATGTCATTTTAGTTAGAAGACGACAGCTTAGGGTAACTGAATGTATTATCATTTTACTGCATCAGGACGCGGAAAGAATTCAGGGACTCCAACGACATACATGGTATTCTAAGTTGTTGTTGATGTTATTATTATTATTATTATTTTGAAAGGTGTCATGGGATGGGGAAAAGGTAAAGAAACTTGGCGGTTTGGTATAATATAATAAAGATATAGCCTTTTTCTGCAATTCCTCCCCATATTGTACCTTTAGAATTATTTTTCTATACTATCAATGTATCGCGTAATTTGTATAACACAATGGCCAATATCTCTCTATTCATGAAGTTTATTGATTCTTCTTTTAAAAATCCCACTATTTGTACAAAAGAAAAAATGAACTTGTATAATAACGTTTGTCATGGAATTGCAGTAATAAATAACTATCGAAATATCAAATACCGAAGACGGTGATGTTAATGGAACAAGTCGCCATGTTGCCCTGGGTGTCTGTGGCATCGAAAGTGACCACCGTGGTGCCGATACCGAAGCTGGAGCCAGACTCAAACGAGGACTGGACAGTGGGCGTCCCGAAGTTGTCCGTCGCCACCACGTTCCAGGTCACGACGGCGAAGGCCACCCCGGCATCCGTCTCCCTGACGATGGTCGTGTCGCAGTTGGAGAACGTCGGCGCAATCGTGTCTGCGGAATCAAATTAATCATTGTCTTCTCGTATTAAATTTCATCATGTTTAACAATGTTCTAAGGTACCGATTACTATCTTATGGTATTATGTCTCGTCAGATTTAACTTTGTTCAGAAGTATTGATTATAAAGCCTACATGGCGTTACTTATATTTATCACCTTACCTTATCGTTTTTCCAAAGTTTTATACGTTAAAGGACACCATTTTACCATTGAGAGGTAATATCACCGTAAAAGGCATTCTAATTGTGACCTTGAGAATAATAAGGTAAGAACGTCTTTTGTGTGTTTACACTTCTGACACTTTGTTTGCTGATATTCACCCATCAGACAAGTGTCAGGGGGCAATGCAGACTTACAGACATTCTCGACGTTTACCATTCATGTCATTCAATCTCCCGAACAGAAATCAAGCTGAATTATGGAAGAGAAATTCAGGTATTGTGGAAAAAGAAAGGAATATAAGATGAAAACTGACCATTTATGTATAGAGTAAAATTGCAAGTGGCCATATTGCCAGATGGATCCGTCGCTGTGTATACCACGACGTATTCGCCAATGGAGAGCACGGTACCGGGGTTGATGTTGGAACTCAGTCCCACCGTTCCGCTATTGTCCGTTGCCATAGGAACGGTCCAGGAAACGTTCGCCTCCGACATGGAAATGCCCATTAACTGGTAGGTGTCAGGACACGGCAGAATTGGCGCTTCATCATCTGAAAGAAGAGTGACAGGGTATACAGTTCATTACGTGAACGTATTTTGTTGTTATTTTAGGAGAGGGAGGTGCTGTAAAAAAAAGAAGAAGCAAAAAGCCTTAACATACAATGAAAGGTGAGTAGAATACAGGTGTATCTTTCCTATGCCATCTTACTTATGCTACAGATTTAAAGATCATCTTGTGTATGTTGGACAAAGGATTAAAATGCCCTCTTAAAGCATTAATACAATCTCCCCCCCCCCCAAAAAAAAAAAACAAACACACAACAAAACAAAACCGCAATATCTGATCTGCTCAAGACGTACATAACAATGCGTCTTCTCATTGAATACATAGCGCACTTTCATAAATTCATGTCACAACTTTTACGCATTGTTTATATTGTGTGTGTGTGTGGGTGTGCAGGGGCGTCACCAGCTTTTTTTCAAGGGGGGTGCGTTTTGACACTAAATGTTTACGAGATTTTTTTGACAGACATTTGGAATATAGGAAGCTCTCAATCCCTAGACTTTTACTGTTTTTTGAGGGAAGCTAGGATTTCATCTTGGGGGGGGGGGGGGGGGGTAGTATGCGAGGGAGCGAGCAAGGGTGGGGGGAGGGTGTGGAAGTGCCGGAGAGGGTTATACCCCTTATAAATGGATTATGGAATGACGGTGTGAAACGACAAATTACTGGCAGCGATATCAGGGGAATGGCATCACGACTACATGCGAGCGAGCGGAGCGAGCGAGCTTGAAAATTTTGACATTTTACAGTCCCCAAACTGCCGTTTGTAGCCATATTTTTTGCTTTGTAAATTAAGGGGGGGGGGGGGCGCAACGGGCGCAACTGCTGGCAATTACTGGCAGCAACATCAGGTGAATGGCATAATAATTAAATGCGAGCGAGCAAAGAGAGCGAGCTTGGAAATTTTGACATTTTACAGTCCCAAAACTGCCATTTGGAGCCATATTTTTTCGCTTTGGAAATAAAGGAGGGGTGGGGGCGCAACGGCCGCAACTGCCGGTAATTACTGGCAGCAACATCAGGAGAATTGCATAACAATTAAATGCGAGCGAGCGAGCGAGCGAGCTTGAAAATTTTGACATTTTACAGTCCCAAAACTGCCTTTTGTAGCCATATTTTTTTTTTGCTTTGTAAATTAAGGGGGCGCAACGGGCGCAACTGCTGGCAATTACTGGCAGCAACATCAGGTGAATGGCATAATAATTAAATGCGAGCGAGCAAAGAGAGCGAGCTTGGAAATTTTGACATTTTACAGTCCCAAAACTGCCATTTGGAGCCATCTTTTTTTCGCTTAGGAGATAAAGGAGGGGTGGGGGCACAACGTGCGCAACTGCCGGTAATTACTGGCAGCAACATCAGGAGAATTGCATAACAATTAAATGCGAGCGAGCGAGCGAGCTTGAAAATTTTGACATTTTACAGTCCAGAAACTGCCTTTTGTAGCCATATTTTTTTTTGCTTTGGAAATTAAGGGGGGTGGGGGTCGCACCGGGCGCATCTTACTGCTGGCAATTACTGGCAGCAACATCTGGTGAATGGCATAACAATTAAATGCGAGCGAGCGAAGAGAGCGAGCTTGAAAATTTTGACATTTTACAGTCCCAAAACTGCCATTTGGAGCCATATTTTTTCGCTTTGGAAATAAAGGAGGTGGGGGGGGGGGGGCGCACTGGGCGCAACTGCCGGCAATTACTGGCAGCAACATCAGGAGAATTGCGTATGTAATGCGAGCGAGCGAGCGAGCGAGCTTGGAAATTTTGACATTTTACAGTAAAAAAAAACAAAAAACTGCCGTTTGTAGCTTTAGAGTTTAAGGGGGCGCATCGGGCGCAACTGCTGGCAAATACTGGCAGCAATATCAGGGAAGCATAATGATTACATTCGAGCGAGCGGAACGAGCGAGCTTGAAAATATTACATTTTACAGTCCAAAAACTGCCGTTCTTATTTCTTAGCCATATTTTTTCGCTTTGGAAATTAAGGGGGGAGGGGCACCGGGCGGAACTGCTGGCAATTACTGGCAGCAACACCAGGTGAATTGCATAACGATTAAATGCGAGCGAGCGAAGAGAGCGAGCTTGAAAATTTTACATTTTACAGTCCCAAAACTGCAGTTCTTAGCCATATTTTTTCGCTTTGGAAGTTAAGGGGGGGGGGGGGGCGCGCACCGGGCGCACCTGCAGGCAATTACTGGCAGCAACATCAGAAGAATGGCATAAAGATTAAATGCGAGCGAACGGAGCGAGCGATCTTGAAATTGTTGACATTTTACAGTCCCCAAATTGCCGTTTGTAGCTATATTTTTTTGCTTTGGAAATTAAGGGGGGGGGGGGGGCGCACCAGGCGCAACTGCCGGCAATTACTGGCAGCAACTTCAGGAGAATGGCATTACGACTTTAATGCGAGCGAGAGGAACGAGCGAGCTTGAAAATTTTGACATTTTACTGTCCAAAAACTGCCGTTTGAAGCTGTATTTTTTTTTTTCGCTTTGGAAATTAAAGGAGGGGGGGGGGGGACGCCCGGTGAGCCCGGTGCGCCCCTCTCCCTGGATCCGCCACTGGTAGTCAAGGGTGTGGGTTTATGTTCATGACTGGGGGAGGTATGACCAGCGAGGTGGCGTCGAAGTGACCAAGCGGGGAAAGGATGTCCAAAATCTGCACTTTAGAGCATCCCCTAAACTAATTGTGCGTGTTTGTTTGTGTGTGTGTCTTATATGTACAAGGAAAAGTTAGGAATTAGCCCAGGTCAAGTCTTTTTATTGGCAATGCAAGACATTTTTACATTGTAGTATGTAAAGCAACACTGCAAAATCAATGATGTAGCTTTGATATAACGAAGAGTAAGGTACAAAGGTATACATTCTACATCACATTGCGCAACATTGTAGCGACTCTTCGTTCGGATGTACTGAGCACACTGCGCACATCCTGCTTATATGCAGAATGCCAACCAGGAACGCTGAATCACAATCTTTTGTCGGGTCCGGGCTTTTTGAACAATGTTTCACACTATATACCTATCTAATTATGGTTAAAAGAAATCATAGAAAAAAATCTTATTTCTTGATCACCCTTTCATTCAAAAGCAGTTTACTAACACTTGAATTACTATTTCGGTAAGTCTTTTTTTTTGCCAGCGGATTGGGAGGGGGGCGCACCCCCCCCCCCCTCCGTAGTTACGCCACTGCTTTTGGGTGAACAGATTTCTTGAATTCTAACAAAAAAGCAAGAAAATCTTTTCAACGCGGGAATTATGATTATGTGGGATGGGGCAAACGTGTATAAGTGCTCCGTATCGTACGGATGTATAGTACGGTCGATAAATAGTAAACACTGTAGAATACTAATAGATATGTACAAAATCAGTGCTGCCAGAACCAGGGGTGCGAATTATTATTATTTTTGTGTGTTTGTGCGTGTGTGTGTGTGTGTGTGTGTGTGTGTGTGTGTCCCTGGTGCAAAATATAAAAACAAATTAGAAAAGAGTAATTATTTAGCGTCCGGCGTTGAGGTCGCTCGCAGACTGATCTTTTTTTTTTTTTTTTTTAAGGATCTGAAGGGGGGTGCGTTCGCACCCAACGCACCCCCCCTGGTGACGCCCATGGTGTGTGCGTGCGTAAATATGTATGTGTGTGGGATGAGTGCGTGTGTGTGAGTGTGTGTGTGTGTGTGTGTGTGTGTGTGTGTGTATGTATTCTTGCTCCTAACGTTACTCACCAACAACTGTGACCGTGAATGAACACGAGTCACTAAGCTGGACGGTGTCGGTAGCCGTGTAGGTAACCACCGTCTCGCCGATGCCAAAGTATGCCCCCGACGACTCGGTGGAGGTGACCGTCGGTTCGATGGTGTTGTCCGTGGCTTGTGGCTCCGTCCACGTCACGACGGCAGTTCCATTACCAGGGTCCGTGGGCGTGGTGATGTTACCAGGGCAACCACTAAGGACCGGAGGCACAGAATCTAGTCATAACAGGAATAAAGCATTGTAGCATTACTGATGATATCATTCGAAGCATATTATATGCATGTTGTTGGCTATTAGCTTCCTAGTGTTTGTTTTGATTTTGATGCTACTATGTCTCGTTGTGTGTCATCCCGAATGACAATTATGGGAGCATCACTAGAAATAGCAGGTGTAGCGAAAGGTGGCAGCAAATTCAATCATGATAGACTATCATCAAGGTATATCTTCAAGTTCACGATGGTACACAGCTCTTTGATACCAGTCGTAAGTATTGATGATCGATCAGCTTAGGTCCTGTTTTGTTTTGTTTTGTTTTGTTTTGTTTTTAGTAAACGCAAGTAAGAGATTTTGGATAAAACTTCTCGACATGTCTCTTTACTCTATCGAACCTTTTGTTTTTAAGCAAACCCTTTTGCATAAAGTATGGTTTTTCGTGCGGCATGATATAGCTCCTTCAGTGCTGCCACCAATGGTCTCTGTCATCACTATTACTTTTGTTGTTGTTGTCAGGTACCCGTTCTTACATCTTGGCCGAGAGAGACGTGGTGGGTTGAAAACGTCTTTTCCGGAGATTTGGACACTTGACGGGATTTAGACTTGGGACATCCAATTGAAAGTAAAGAGTCTCATCCACTATGACATATTGCTCCCCTCCCATACAAACAAAAAGTCATGTTAAGAAGCAACCCCCCCAAAAAAAAACAGTGCGGGTACAGTGTGTTATAGTGGATATATACAGTTCTGAGTTCGAGCGCTGTCAGGTGCATAGATCTGTGAACAAGGCGATTCACCTACAATATCCTTTTCCATTAACAAGGTATAAGAATCGGTCCCCTAAAATGATAGGTCTACACAACTGAGGGAAGGATGGTGTCAGCACTGAAGAGGCCACCATTGGTAAATAAGATCATATCAGTATAAGCAACCATTTCTGTGTCAGAAACATTGGGCAGGGTGTACAACGCTATGGTGTTTTTTGTGTCAATCTGTACTCAAAGCAAACCGAGGGATCATCATTATTTTTGTCGTGAAGGCCTCTTTTCTCTCTCCTACTCCTACACGACAGTCAATTCACCTGTGACCGTCACGGCGAACGAACACGTGGCCATGTTTCCCGTCGTGTCCCTGGCCATGTACACCACGGTGACCGTGCCCAGGCCGAATAGAGTGTCCGAGTACTCGTTCTGATCGACGACGACCGCGTTGGAGTTGTCCGTGATCGTCGGCTCCGTCCATGAGACGTTGGCGGTGATGGTTCCGGGATCGGGCACGGTGTCGATGTTCTCTGGACAACCGGTAATGACCGGATCCTGGTTGTCTGCACGAATTAGAAATATCAATATTAGGAATGTCCTTCAGTTATTCAATCATGATAACAATCAATGATGATTATCTAATCATTCATTCGATCTATTGTAAATGGCTCAGATTTCTTTTAAGCACATATACACACACGGCACGCACAAGACACACCTACAAGAAATGGCGCCCTCGGGTGCCTCAGATAAAAATAGAAGAAAACAAATGTGGCATGCCATGGGTTTAACCCTATGTCAAATACCAGTCAATGATCGGATAAACACGATTAAAAACAAAAGAGCCGAATATTATGATGTTGTTTTTTTTTTCGATGAGTGTTCATTCTTTTCGATGATTCTAATTATGTAACTGGATTTTTTTTTCCCAGTGGGAAAACACTCCAGACGGGTGTAAACAAATGAAAACGGACAGAAGCCGTGTACGATCAAATTAGGGCAAGCTTTTAGAGTACGCACTGTGCGGATGAGACGGCAAGACACTGCTAGCTTTCGATGTGTGCTTGTTGGCAATCTTGGTGCATGCTGGAAAATGGCTACCACGAAAGATCCAAGTAGAAGGCGTGCCCTACACTCAAAGTACTTTGACCTACTCATACAGATGACAGCTTTTGCTGTCAAAAATATACTGAACGTTTAGAAAGATTATTTTGAAGAGGTTTTTCACGGATAAACCCCCCAAATATGTCTCAGAACTTAAAATCGCATCCAATACCGATCCAGTTAAGCCTGTCCCTGGATGATCTTGGAGGTCTTCAAACGCAAGTCACTGTTAATTGACTCTGATTTTCTTGGTGTTAGGCATGGTTCACATGATCATCACGAAACAATGGATTCCATATGCATTACTCACCGATGACAATAGCTTGGAAGGAGCAGTTGGCCGTATTGCCGAACGTGTCGGTGAACGTGTAGACGACTATCGTGGATCCAATGAAGAAGGTGTCCAGAGGGTTCGCGGTGTTTGTGCTCGTCACAGGTCCAGTCGGGTCAGAGGCTGTCGGCGCGGTCCAGAACACGGGGGAGAAGTTTCTGCCGATCAGTGTGGTAGCGGTTGCAACCCCGGGGCAGTTCCTGATGATCGGTGCTGTTGTGTCTGAAGAAGATTGGTAGGGGAAGGACAGACAGTACTCAGTTAGGCTTATAAAATGAGATCCAAAGAACTACTCAGTGATCAGGCTCAGAGGTGTAGAGTGGGGATAACTTCCTCATCAACTTATAACACAAGGACGAGACCGACTTATTCAGGTAATACCCTTCCGCCCGGCATGCGCCTCTTCGATCAGCACCTCTATTGCTGTCAAGGGACTCGAACCGGGGAATTAAAAACTGAGAGCTCGTGGTCTTAACATCTGAGTCACAACGACGTCTTTTCAATGTATGTTCGTTCTACTGCAGTAACTATGAGCTTGTTCACTTCTCAAAGTGCACCATGGTAGCTGAAATGCAAAGTCGGATTGGGGCGCAGCTTCGTCCCCTTCGGGTGCGTCATGAAATGAATCCAGTCGACCCTGGTATCAGATGGCAAAACTGATTTAAATGCGGTTCGATCAGAAAACCACTTCCTGACATTTCTTGATATGGGTACGAGAGAAAGTGAACGAGTTCGTGGTTGTACTTGATTGAACATACTTTGTTTCCTTTCGAGTAGGAGTATTACACCTACCTTGTACTACTACGCTGAAGCGGCACTCTTGCTCGTTGCCCGCCGCATCGCTGGCGGTGTAAACGACGGGCGTGGAGCCCAAGTCGAACTGGCTACCATTCGCGGGCAGAGATGAGTCCGAGGCCACTTCGACGTTGTCCACGACATCGAAGGCCCATGTCACTGTGGCGTAGATCTTTCCGGCGTCTTGCGAGCTGAGGATCAACATGGGACAGTCGAGGATTCTGGGCGCCTCTTCATCTGCGTGGAACAAAACAAATGATAGAATGATAAAGACATAATGTCTAGATATACATCCATCTTTCGGTCTATCTCTCTATCTCTCTATCTACCTATCTATCTATCTATCTATCTATTTATCTATCTATCCATTTGTTCATCTATCTTCTTATTTTCCTATCTGTATGTACCGTAAATAAAAACGTTTCACTTATATGTACATGTTTTTTTTTTCTCCACAAAACGAACAAGAACTTTCTGGTCTCAAGAAAGTGGTAAACGTGTTTTTATCTAAATAATGATACTGTTCTCTGAAACACCAAAATACGGCAGTGCAACATGGAGGATAATGTAATATCATGAATATCGACATCAATCTGTTTTGTCGAGTGCTTCACTATCATAGTAATTGAGACAATAGCGTGGTGTCAGTCCACAATACAAAGTGTATGTCATCGATTCCAAATCGACCTTCTCGTCGATATTTAAATTTAGATTTGGTTAGAAAATCGCATCCCCATTATGGCCACAGATACCCAATCAAATTCATTGTCGATAAACGAAAGTAATGGTGATGATTGTGCTTCCCGACATGTTCACCGATATCAAATAAAACAACTCTCATTAGTAACATATCCGTGACGACGAAGTTTGTACTTCTTTTTCTTGACATGCGCACAGATGCACAACCGTACGATATGCAGGTTCTTATCAAGGGTACATTAAGATTGTGAAACAAGTTAGAGTACTTTATGCTTTTGCTTCCGGGCGGGGTCAACAAGTCACACCGAAAACCAAATTCCACCGTCCACAGCTGCGTTTTTACCTGTGATAGTCACCAAGAAGGAACAGGTGTTACTGTTGCCAGACTGGTCGGTGGCAAGGTACTCCACCGTGGTATTACCCAGGGAGAAGTTGGCACCGGGGGAGTAGTTGGACGTGACCACTGTAGTGCCGGTGTTGTCCGAGGCCGTCGGCTCCGACCATATCACCGTCGCCACGGCCGAGTTGGCGTTGGTCGCCTGCACGATGGTCTCCGTGCTGCAATTGATGAACTCTGGTCTCTCCGAGTCTGCAAAGTGTGAAATACATGCATTGTGGTCACACAGTTTGATATGTTGCACTAAAACGTGTTGATTTTTGTCATAACTTGATAAACATCTTCAAATTTTAGTTATCAAAAGATTCCTTCCACCCTTTTACTAGTCCGTCATCTTGACTGTCTTCAGAATTATTTCCTTCCAGTGAAGATTATGATTACTACACATAAATCACACTAATAACCACTAATCGCTTTGAGGGCATCAATGGAAAAAAAGATTATCCACTCATGTGATATTTCTGTATTTCTGTACTCCTCGCTTTCCAGCTCTTTGGTACTCTTCGTCTCAAAATAATCCATTTTTTTCTTTTTACAAATCTTTTAAAAAGTGCCACAGAACTAATTCGCTCAGAATATGTGCAGTACGTAACCTTAATATTGGGCGTATTGATCGTTTGTTATAGATGGCAGTAATATACTGATAGTGATTGATGCAATCAAGATGAGACATCATTAGGGAATTAAAACAACCCACCAATAATTGTGACGGTGAAGTAACACATAGCTTCATTGCCAGATTGATCAGTCGCCGTATAAGCCACCACGGTATCACCAGCAGCGAACAAACTTCCAGACGACACGTTGCTCGTCATCATGATCGATATAGTGTTATCGATCACGATTGGTGTGGACCACGTGACTCCCCTTCGCGATGCCCCGACCGCTAGAGTGCGAGTGATGTCACCGGGACAATCGATGAACCTGGGAGGCTCATTATCTGCACATCGGATTTAGAGAAAGATGTTTCAATTTTCGCACTTGTCATGATTACTACAGAAGGAAAACAATTGATAGAGGAGAGAAACAAAGCAAATATCGCGTTTGTTTGGGACTTTAATTAGGAATCATATCAAAATGTTGATACTGCAGGAAACTTGCTTTCATCTGCGTTATCGACACGTACTAACTCGGCTCATCTTTCATTCTTTCTGTCATTATATTTAAATCATTTATCGTGCTTTCGACTGGATGAATCAGAAGTGTAAGTGTAAGATTCATTTAAATAGTATCGCACAGCGGATTTTCCAAAATTACAAAAGCACAGGTTTTAAGGTGCATCTAAGCACTATGGGCATTGCACAACTTCTCATTTTTAAAGGAAAAATTGCTGAGATTGAATGATTTCTGTAAAAGTACAGATTCAAGAGGGCAATGCCTCTGGACGTTCACTAAAATGTAAAATGCAAATGCCATTGAGAGAATAATCATAATATGCCACTGTACAACCTTCATGATACGTGAGCGTCGCTGAGTAAGAAACTGCAGCGTGCATACCTATGACCGTGATGTTGAATTCGCAGGTCGCTTCGTTGCCCGACGTATCGGTGGCTACCACGGTCACCCTGGTTTCGCCCACCATAAAGTTGGTCCCACTCTCCGCGCTTGACTGAATATTCGCGATCCCTACATTGTCCGTGACGTTGATGGCGTCCCAGCTGATCGTCGCGAACATCACTCCAGAGTTGGTCGGTGTGGACACGTCCGATGGACAATTGTTTATGACAGGTGGAGTTTCATCTGTATTGAAATGGAAAGAGAAAAGCCACATGAAACAAAACAAACAAACAAACAAACAAACAAACAAATCCGAAAGAAAAGACTGGGTTCATTAGGAAGCACACTCTCAGGCCCCAAATGATGGCATTTACAAACTTAATAGAACAAAATCACCAAGAAATGTGTGATTGTACCTCTGAAATGTGGCATGTAACCAGTATTGAAAGCCTTAATAGTCGTATTATGTCCATGGAACCTCAAGGTTTTGAACAAAACATTCGATTACGATAGTGTCCTAATACTGAAGGCCGACACATTCGTGAGGAATGAATCACATGTAAGGTTGCTCAATCTTTACGGAAGTTTGCTAAAGAATCAAAATTTCAATTACGAATCAGCAAAGTGCATCATTGCTGGAATCTGAATACGTCATCAAAATGCCAATGTGTGACTATGATGTTATTTAGACCATTTCAGTATGAATATTTCGCTCTGGGCAAGTCAACTAGAAATTGCTGTTTTTTATTGCTGTTGTTCTCCTCCGTGATGCGATCGCAGCTTACCAATGACGCGAAGTGTTACTGTGCACTGCGCCTCGTTCCCAGACGGGTCGACAGCGGTGTAAGTCACCGACATGATACCGGGCGAGACGAGGCTGACTAGCGTGGACGTCAGGGTGGCCGACCCGCTGTTATCCGTCGCCGTGAGGGCCCGCGAGGCGTTCGCAACGCTGGCATCCGCCGGAAGGGACACGTTCAGGACGGACGGGCAACTTGAGAAAATTGGCGCCTCCTCGTCTGTGACGTAAGAAGCGGTAGATGATTGTGACGTGATTACATTTGATATGCAAAGAAATATACAGATTTCGTGACTTCATGTCGTTTATTAATATTAATGAGACTTGTTTAAATCATGGACAACTATTCGCCAAGTCCTTATATACTGCATGATAAAAATGATCGTAACATCTACAAAATATGAAAGAAATTCAATTATATAGTTCTTTAAACTTTCACTCATAATCACCAGTCATCTAACGAGAAGACTGATTTGGTTAACATTGTGATCTTTTCAATTTTGAAAGCAGAAAGCGTGGTGAGTCTTGAAGATACTCCCAAGGGCCTTGAACTTTTGGTTTCAGGTTAGCACGGGACGAAGCCCAGAAGAATGGCACAGGAGGACGGACTCCACCTCTGAGAATCTGCTGGGTTGGTATTTTCACTGCCAGTAAGGTTCCAGATTGAAGGAATTCTTAATGTTTCGTGTCATTGATATTCTTTATTTCTGTTTAAATTTGGTTTCTTCAAAATTCAAAACATAGGTTATTATAATCAGAGTCTTGCCATAAGTCCACCATCATTGTCCTAATGATGGAATTGCATGAAATCAAGACAATAAACATTGAGGCTTTTTTTTCACTCAATGCAGCTTTCCTTGCTAAATCAGGTAGCGAAAATTCTAATCTAATACATTTCCTAGTAGCAAGTTTGTGCTAAAAAAATAGATTTTTTTTTCGGGGGGGGGGGGTATTTTCTTGAGATTAGGAGAGCAGAAAATAAATGTATGTTAGATCCGTACCTGTGACAGTGACATTAAAGGAACACCTATCGGTAAGACTAGCCGAGTCCGTGACGGTGTATACGACCTCCGTGACCCCGACGCCGAATTCACTTCCGGAAGCCTTGCTGATGCTGATAGCGGGCATTCCGCCGTTGTCCATTATGGTGGGTTCGGTCCAGGTGACCACGGCAGTAGGCCGGCCCGCATCCGTGGTTGTGGCGATGTCGTTGGGACAGTTGGTGATAGTTGGCGCGATAAGATCTGGTGATGATGGAATTATTAATGGCTTAAATTCTATCCCTGTTTTTTGCTGATCGGCATCTAAAACTTTCTTTCGGTATTTGGAGGAGTGCCGAGTAGGTCAAGTACAAAGTAAGTTACGCTATGATACGTTAGATATTGATTCAAATTCAGCACAAATTCATTGATTCAATGACAGCACAAAGTCGTGGGGCAGAAAGTTTTTAGGAGCATTTACTTGCTTGAACTTTGGTCAAACATTCTCTAAAATTTTAGCGTTGTATTTGGATGAACATGATGAATACGGAAAATGCTAGTGATGCAGATCACAATATCATAAAGTTCTTATCTTCATGCATTTGTGCCTCTTTTGTAAAGCGCTTCGAAACTTCTGTATCAAGCGCTATGTAATGTATTCAATTTTCCTATTCAATATCATTCTCACATTCACACAATTGGGTGTGGTAGTAAAAACATAATTTGTTCGATTAACGCCTGGCTTTTACGTTGTTTCATGTACACTCAATCAGTATCATATCCTAATTGAGATACAATGCTTTATTCACTCATTCAAACTATGAAAAAAGACACTTTTGAAGAAGACTTACTTATCAGCAGTCAGAAGATTTGCATCTTAAACCATTTCTTAACATCTTAATCAGGTTGACATACGCCAGGACGGAGCCAGTTAGGAAACGAGAATTCAAAATGACTCTTACGCATTCAGGTGATTTGCACAAATTTACAAAATGTGTTTGTCGAGAAGCAAGAGCTGGTCAATTTACCTGCTACCGTGATGGTGAAGGAACAGGAACCGAGGTTACCGGAGCCATCCCGGGCCAGATAGAAGATGAGATTGGGGCCCTGAGCGAGCTGGGCCGGTGAAGTTGTCGTGGCCAGAATCTCAAACGACCCCGAGTTGTCGTAAAAGATCGGTTCCGTCCAATTCACGAGGGCGCCACCAGTGGGCTGATTCGTCTCAAACGTGAAACTCTCCGGACAAAACGTTGCCACGGGTGGAATTTTATCTGAAAAGGCCAACACAACCCAGCAGTAGCAGATTAGTACGTTAAATTTGGTTGTCGTCGTTGTTTTTTTTTTTTTTTAAGATTGCTAACCCTGTTCACAGGCATGGTATGCCCTCATCGTCACCCAAACATTTTGCACCTATTCAAATCAAGTGAGAGGAGCTCACGAAATAAGACACGATGTCATGCAAAAGAAGAACTGCCTAAGAGGAGATTCGCAAATAATTGCAACAATCATGTATATAACTCTAATCAAGTGAAAAAAAAAATCAGAAAGAAATTCCAAGGGTTCGATATCAACACTATCTACGACGGTGCACTACGCATTATTGTCAAACTAAACTTGCAAGAATTTACCTAAAACAAAATCGAATCTCCTCCCCCTCTCCCTACTACTACTACTACACTTACCTCTGATTGTGACCTCAAACGAACAGGTTGACGGGTTCACGCTGCTGTCGGTGAAAACGTAGGTGACGGACGTCGTACCAAGCCCGAAGTACGAGCCGCTGACATGCGACGTCGACACCGTCACATTCCCGCTGACGTCCGTTGCAGTCGGCTCTGTCCAGGATAGTTGTGTGGTGTTCGAGTTCGCTGGTAGGTTCGCCGTCATGCTGGACGGGCAGCCCGTCACGGTCGGCGGAGTCATGTCTGTGAATCAAAGGAAGAATGACAGTGAAAATGGGCGTAGACAGGCAGCCATTAGAGACACTCCTTTTCGATGTTTGGGTTACGAACATGGTGGATACTCTAAAGATTACGGTGCGCAATTAAAAAAGAAAAAAAAACAGCTTGGTTTGAAAATATTACAATTGAACCAGGAAGGGAATGCAGGACGAAATGGCTAAAATGTCCGTCTCTGCTGAGCTGTTTATGTCTGCATGAAATGCTGAACGGCAATCGATGGCATAATACCGCAATGCCAGTTCGAATTTATTTAACAATATAAGCAAGGAACAGAAATGTCCCCCTCCCCTCAAAAACAAAATAAAAAAAAAAAAAAAATGACTAGACATACACGAACCAATATCATTGGGAATGATTTCTGCATCACGAATATAGTTATCGTTAAAGAGTGATGCATTATTGTAGCTACTACGCATAAATCACAGACAGAGGTATCATAATACAAATAAAACAACCAAATAATTACACAGCAACAAAAAAGCAGCTGCGCCTGCCTCGGAAACATCGGCAGACTCTTTCTTTTTATACTGAGAGCAAAGATGTTATCCAGTCATTTCATCGAGTGAAATGAAGCAAAGCTAGGCCATTATGATAAGATAGAAAGAGAAGAATATGTGTTTTTCATAGATGAAAAGATGACAAATGTATTAAAAACATCCAATACAAGCCCCCCCCCCCCCCCCAAAAAAAAAAAAAAAAAAATCTTCATACTCACCGACAATAGACACGTTGAATTGGCATTGCGCGATGTTACCCGCACCGTCTGCCGCCGTGTACGTCACTGGGGTCACGCCAACGCCGAAGAGGTCATAGGGATACGCGTCTTGGGAGCTGGTCGTGACACCGACATTGTCCAAAGATGTCGGCTCAGTCCAAGAGATGTTGACGGGGTAAGTGTCCGATAAGATTATCACGATGTTGGAAGGGCACTGGGAAAAGATGGGATCCTCCGTATCTGTGATGGACATTGAAAATATACTCATTGTATAAAAATGGGAGTTATTTCATCCAAAAATTATAGCACTATTTTTCTTTCAAGATTCAGATGATATATACGTATTATATTCACAGTTTGTTTGTTTTTATGACATTGTCCTGTCAATATGTATACTCAAATGTTGAAATTATATTATTTGATAGAAATGAAATAAAAGAAATGAAACGAAAATAAAATGGCGGGTTGGGACAATAATATTGCTGTTGCTTTTAGAACTCGGTCAATTTACTTTGTCTACAGCCGAGAATGACTTACATTGCGCGGATTATAGTTATCTATTCGTCTTTACGCGTTATGCCTTTTTTTTTAAGAAGAGCAAAATTTGTGAACATATCCTAACTGAATTCGTTGACGAAAATGTATTCATTGATGACAAAAATTGACAAAAATGAATAATCTGATTGCATTAAAGATTGAAGACAAAATATGTTTCGGAGCCCTAAGAAATTCCGGTGCATGCATTAGATGAATACATTGGATTTATAGTTTAAGTCTACACTCCAAGTTAACTCTTTCCATGCCAAGGGCTCTGGGCAGTGTTTATAGCGCTATGAGGTTTTCTGTAGCAGTCGGCACTCGAAGCACACAATGGATTATTATAGATCACTTTGGAGTCTAAAATTGTTTTGATACATCATGAAAAAAGACACTGAAGAGAATCAACGCGAAATTTAAAAGCGTACCTAATGACATCGAGGGTTAGAGTGATATCTACGTGATCAGATTTCGCTACGATAACAAACTTGATTATTACAAATTGTTTACACGTGGCTCGTGTTTGTGATAATCAGATAAAAAATATTTCTGTGAAGTTTGGTAAATATTCTTGATGATCCCAATCTGTAATCCATATGTGGACATCTCTTCACTGATTATCGTGTTGACTTGAGGAAGTGTGCTGTTTTGAAACACTTACCTACAACTTCGACGACAAACGAGCAATTTGATGACAAACCGGCACCATCCGTTGCTTCGTACGTGACGACAACGCTGCCAACCTTGTACTTGTCTCCAGGGCCACGGTTCGACGTGACTGTCGGGGCGCCCCCATTGTCCTGACCGAGAGGAGGGGACCATGTGACCGTGGCGTAGTTTCTACCCATGTCGGTACTTTGGGTGATGGTATCATTCGGGCAACCCAGTAAGATAGGGGGCTGATCATCTGTGTCGTGCACAGCAGGTCAAAATGGAATGCATCGACAACAATACGCAATAACTTAATCGAGTAAGAACACAAAACAATCGGGTTCGTAACTTAGAGAGTGCGGCTTAAGGTCCGTAACACTCAAGCAAGACACGATAATGATAGATTGCACAAATTTATGTATTTGCAATTCTGAAAGAAGCAAAAAAAAAAAAACAAAAAACAAGCGCCTTTGCCAGGTTAATGGTCTTAATGATCTTTATAGTTGTGAGTAACATAAGCTGCATTTACTTGAACGATTTTGAATTTTACATGGGCGATGCTAACCTGCAGATTACAACTTCCCGGTTATTAGTGCCTAGGATCATTTGAATAATTAACTTAAGCACTCACAGGAGAAAAAAAAAAGAATAACTTCGTCTAGAATTAATCACTACCAATCCTAGAGTTTTAGATAAATTCAACATTTGACATTCCCTATAACCTAACACAGGGATTTGTCGATTCCTCGTTGCCAAGTGATAATGGATTTATACATCTAAATTTTAGTCTAAAGGCATATTATACGGTGTGTAAAGTTTGCTTGTCTCTCAAAACACTTGAAGAAGAATAAATGATTTCAACTATACACAGCGTCCACATATAACTCACCGAAGACAAGGACGTTAATCAGGCATTCCGCAGTGTTACCGTACGCATCCCGGGCGGTATAGGTCACGACCTCTGGGCCAAGGTTAAAGGTGCTGCCTGGGGGCTTGTCCGGGGTGAAAGTCACGGCAACGGTGTTATCTGTTACTGTGGGAACAGTCCAGTTTACCACGGCACTGGCCAGGCCAGGTTCGGTGGGCACGGTGATGTTGAATGGGCACAGGGTCCCTATAACAGGAGGCTCGACGTCTGTTTCGTAGCAAGAAGATTGAGAATTGTTGCTCTATACGTTTTTTGTTTGTTTGTTTGTTTGTTTTGCCGTTACATTCTTATTCAATGGACGGACTGGATTACAATTTGATTTGAATAGGTCATCTTGCGTAGATATGAATGTAGAGTACGGAGATCATAATTTTTTAATGACATTGCATCATTAAGAAATGCTATTGCACCGTGGGTGCCTGCCGGGAGAAGCGATTTGGTTAATGAATTTCTGTCGCTTAAATCGTGAGGTCTTATGAATCTTTCAAGGGAGGAAAAACACAGTTTGAAAAGACATTTCACACTCCATTTACAAGATGTGTACGCACCGTGTAACATACTAAAACTGCGTTGCACTTCTCCTCTATGTCTGCCTGTAATCTATTTTCTGCCTGTAATCTATTGTCTACCTGTAATCACTGGAATTCATGGATGATGCCATTATTTCTCTGTGTAATATTTACCATATCCTTATGTTTACTGAAGAAATGAACAAAAACGTGGTACTCCGAATATAGAGCTTCAAAGCCTATTCCTGGTTTGCTTGCAGTCATTGCAGTTTACCTGCCCACATCACAAAAATCACCTCCCGGCAGCTGACTGGTTGTCCCCTTGCTTTTGCCACGGTACCGCAAGTTATCGTAAGCCCTCAGTCAATGTTCACTGGTTATGAAACATAAGACCCAGTTTAAGTGGAGTCTCTTACCTCGAATAGTTACAGTAAAGGAACATACGGCTACATTTCCATAGACGTCTGTAGCGGTGTACGTCACAGGTGTGTCTCCCACCGCAAAGCGGGTACCCGACCGTTTGCTGAGGCTGACGGATGGTCGGCCCATGTTGTCGGTGATGTTGGGGGCATCGAAAAACACTACCGCCGTGGGCCTGCCCATGTCCGTTGTCGTGTTCACATCGCCCGGACAACCGCGGATAACCGGAGGGGTTTGATCTGGAGAAGATAGACATGATAGCAGAGTGGTAGAATCGAAGATATGCGCCTTGAAAGAAAGATTTTAAAAAAAAAATAAGATTTCTGGAAATTTTGTGCACCGCCACGGTATTCATGCCAAAATTGATAAGAGTGCTATGCGCTCTACCCTAACTCTACTGAGTTTAACTGTATTTGAATGTATAGCATTCAGTGACTGTCACAAAAAAAAATCCATAAAACTGAACAAGTGTCATAATAATGAGCAGACTCTTCTGAAAACAGCTAGAAAATGGTACCCACCAACGATAGCTACGACGAACCGACAGGTTACTGCGTTCCCTTCAAAGTCCTGAGCCCGGTAGACCACGGTCGTGTTTCCGAAGTTGAAGATGGTGCCGGGGTGAGTCGATACGACCACGATGAGGTTGTCCGTGTTGTCCGTGATCGTCGGCGGCGTCCACGACACAATGGCCGACCTGCTCATGTCGCTGATGTTGACGATTATGTCGCCGGGACAGTTTTCGATGACCGGTGCTTCCTTGTCTGTTGGAATGAATAGAAATGTGCATGAAAGTATTCGTCGGCTGACGCACGTAAGCAGTGTTTTTTTCTTTTCTATCAAATGAAACCTTTCTTTAATCATCAGTTCTTTTCATCACGTTCATCATGAATACTTTACTCCGTTGTAACACACTTCTTAGCGAGGGGAAACAAAAGACAAAAGACACACCCTCATACCTTTGGAAAATAAAATCAAAACAATTTCTACCAAATACACTATCACATAAAACAAACACTTGTACAGACAATGATTATCTAGAGAGTTGGTTTGAGGAAGTCAACGGGAAAAGGGGGAAAATGGAGTTAGAATAAGCCTCTGTCCACAGTACATGTTTGTGCAAACCTGTACACACTATGAAAGGCAACCAACTTGAATTGACCACGATAACAGAATGAAACCTACACTTGGCCAATGGAACTTACCAGAGATTTTAACAGTGAATGAGCAAGAGACCGAGTTCCCTGACTGGTCCGCTGTTGAGTATGTGACTGTAGTCACACCCACACTGAAGTTAGATCCACTGACAATGTCTGACGTGACACTGAGTGGGCCAGTATTGTCTGTGGCAACCGCATCAGACCAGGAGATTACAGCCACTGGGAGACCAGGGTCAGTCGTATCGATGATGTTTGATGGACAGACGATGGTTGGTGATTCGTCATCTGGAATGAGAATTAAGAGAAAACAAGAAAATCATCAGCTAATGATAATCTTGAAGGAGATACCTCAACAGCATATAGAAAAACATGAATAATATGAAATAATAGTTATATGATAACATCTCAAAGTCAAATTTCCTTCTGTAAACATTTCTAAAGCAGTCTTAACATTTATACTTAACACCCAAGATTTCAGGCGAGACTACACATTTTTCTCGTCCCGTCCCACTACGGACAACCTCCAAGTTTTGTTACGGCATATTACGAGCTGTCGCGTTTTGCCGCGTTCACCTCATTTCATTATTTAAAGACCTACAATGTTTCTCATTAGGACCGTGACTTCCGTGGCGATTTTTTTTTTGACAGTTGTAAAATATGACACGGCATCCAAGGCAATCATGGCCTGTCACGTTTGCCCAACCCGTACCGCCGCGTTGTCTCACGCCCACCATGCCCGTCACGCTCATCACGCCCATCACGCCCATCCCGTTTTGTCCACGGTGGCCTGAAACGTGATTGCAATGGCGGCCGGGAACATACCATGTTCTCGCAACATAGGCAGAGAGTGTGCGGGATAGAGAGAGAGAGAGAGAGAGAGAGAGAGAGGGGGGGGGGGGAAGGGAAGGGGAGGGGATTGGTAGAAACGGGTAGGGAATTCTTCATTCACCTGTGACTGTGATGGTAAATATGCACCGCGACAACAGTCCCGCCCCGTCGATGGCCGTGTACTTGACCACGTAGAAGCCAATGTCCAGCACCACGGGGGGACTGTAATTACTGTTCCAGGTTACGGCCGAAGAATTAGCATTGTCCGTGATGTTCGGCACCGTCCACGACACCGTCGTGTTTATGCTCCCAACGTCGGCTGCCTGAACGATGTCAGCGGGGCAGTCCATGTACATTGGACGTTCCCGGTCTATGATCAGCGGTGAAATTACAAAATCAGAAAGATAGAATAGACAAATTGACAATATGCCATAGCTAATGTCTCATGATATTTCTTGATTTGCCACTTTGATTTGCTTGTTCAAAAATGCTCCTCAAGAACAAACAAGCAAACAAACAAACAAAACAACGAGCTAAGAGCAAATTCGACCGAAAAAGAAGGCCCTCAAAAACATTAGGACTGTGTAAACTCGCAAAACCTTATAAAAAATAACAACAACAGCAACAACAACAACAGCACAAGTGATTCATAATGTGTCACGATACGAAATCTTTTACATTTCACGGACACGGACGTCAACAGGATCTATTTCAATTTAACGGATTTGGAGTTAGCATCTAGAATTCTAAGTTGTTATAAAAACACAAGCAAAATAGTATCTCATATAAGTACAATGATGGCATGTGGATAGGGCAATCATGCACATTCAAGCACACCTGAATATTGTCCACATACACACATCATGATATAAAGTAAGCACATACCCATGCACACATGTTACCATTTATTTCCAATATATACACATTTGTACACATTAGCCCCCACACATAACCAGAAACGTACCGATGACAGTGACCGTGAATGTGCAGTTCGCCACGTTGCCCGAGTCATCGATGGCGTCGTAAACTACTAGCGTGGGCCCGAGCGAAAACGTCTGGCCAGGGTTGAAATTTGACGAGACCATCGGATGCCCGGCATTGTCTGTGGCCACCACCGGTGGCCAGGAGACAACGCTTTCTGCCACGCCCATATCAGTCATCATGACGATGTCGGAGGGACAGTTCAAGAATACAGGTGGCTCCTCGTCTGTTAGGATGAATAGATAGATCGATAGATAGACATATGGATAGATGGATAGATTGATAGATAGATTGGTAGATAGATAGATAGAGAGATAGATAGTAAGACAAACAATAAGACGAACAGATCGAAGATTAGATGGACAGACAGATAGATGAATATATACGTAGATGGAAAAAATACTGGCCTACTTTGACAAAAGGCAGTAAATCTGTCCCACCATTTCAATAGACCAATGGGTTATTAAGATTTGTATAGGGATGTTCTAACGCCGCGGCGTTCAAAATTTTGCAACGGCGCGCCGTTGCAAAGTCTTGAACCGACACACTCGCTAACATATTATAATGATATACAGTCTAACGTCAAAAATGATAGACACTCTGTTAATTGATACACTCTGTTAATTCAGAAGAAAAAAAATATGACTGGGGAAAATAGAATATAAAGGAAAAACAGTAAGTAAAACAGATGTTGAAAACACTTAGTGTCAGAGGCAGAAAACGGTTTGTTACTTGTCTAGTTCTGTTGTATTTGAAGAAAATAATGTATGCCGACTGATACTGTAAAATTGGCAAACTGCTTAAAAAAAAGCCGAGATACATTCATCATAAGGAAGCTCCTGCCAGACCACAAGGTAAAAATTATGCCATTGAAAACGACGAAAGTGGGTCACACAAAAAATATGTTCATCAGGAAGAACAAACAAAGGACACATTCAAGTGGCATAGATACTTACCAGTGATTGTTACCGGGAATTTGCAAGAGTTCTCATTTCCAAACTCGTCCACTGCCGTGTACACAACTTCGGCCGTTCCAAGGTAGAACGTATCGTTAGGATAATGGGTCTGGGTGACAAAAACTATCCCAGAATTGTCGGTGAAGACGAGCGCTGGCCAGTCAACCATGGCATGAATCTCACCACTGAGGGCGGGCTCCGTGATGTTATCAGGACAATTTGAGATGGCAGGCAGTTCCTCGTCTGAAAAGGCAAGTAAGTTGAAAAAAAAAATAGATCTCTTGTTATGTCAGTCAGACTGTTAAAATGTTAAGACTTAACGCCTTCAAAGAATATACACTTTTAAATCGTTATCTTTATTTATTTGTTAATATCTCTTCAAATTTAAATTCTATTTCAATTTCAATTTTTCTTCAAATTGGATCCTCTTCAAATCTTTGAAAAAAGAGAGCAACCATAGCGTAATGTGCATAATTGTCTTATTTCACTTCTGTTTGAAAGGGAAAGCACCTGATGATGCATACTGTACTACCAATCTCTATTAGAGTAAGGTATTCGAAAAAAGAAATAGATAATGCTATTTTTTTTACTTGTCATGACTTAATTAACTACATTATTGACCAATATTACATTCATGGTCATGACTTTGGAACATATATACCACTTCTTCAAGTAAGGTGAAATCAATCATGATCATCATTATTATCATGTCCCTAAATTTGTTCTTAATGATTATAAAAAGGTAAAGGAACTTACCAGAGATGGTGACAGTGAAAGAGCAGGATGCAGTGTTCCCTGATGGATCCACTGTTGAGTAGGTGACTGTAGTCACACCCACACTGAAGTTGGATCCGCTGACAATATCTGAGGTGACATTGAGTGGGCCAGTGTTGTCCGTGGCAACCGCATCAGACCAGGAGATTGCAGCCACTGGTATGCCAGGGTCAGTCGTATCGATAATGTTTGATGGACAGGCGATGGTTGGTAATTCGTCATCTAAGAAAGTGTGTAAAGAAATAATTGTTCCTTATTTTGCTTCATCTCGTTTTAGTCAAATTGTAATGTGTGCGTTTTGCAAATTCGTACACAGCAATTTGAAGTTCGTGTCGTGCCTATAAGAGCGACTCCTTGAAGTTACATTACTTACTTTTGTGGTTATGAAACCAAGTAGAGCAAACGACACAAGATGGGGTGTAGATTTGTTAGAGGCTATGCTTGTGGGCTTTTTAAAGACCGATAACAGTTTACCCATGCAACTGGCTTTAATAGCAGTACAGCAGTTCATTACTTGCATATAACAACAATGTGCACAATTCAACATGTGGACTATGTTGTTAGTTTTCATCTTTGGGACGGCAATAGATATTACTGAGACTGATACTTGACGAACACTTTGAAATTGTAATTATTTGAGTGGCCCCCACATCTACGAAAGCTTGTCTTATTTTGTTGTCCTCTCTTTCACAACGCGTTTTTGAGAAGACATCAATTATTTGATTATAATCTTTATATTGTTCAATGAAGAAGTTAAATACAGGCTACGAAACTGCTTATTCTCCTTTTGCGCTCTCAACCATAATATGTTCATTTATTTTGTGTTACATTGACTATTTTTATTACTGTATTTGGAAGAATGTAGGTGATAGTGGAAATACAATTTAATATATTCAATTCAATTCATTTTATTTCCATACTTCTCATTTATGGACATTATAACAGAAATCAAGAAATCAAGTTCTTTCACCTTGTAAACAACGTGCAAAACACAACAGTATACATGGTAATAACACAGTAATTATATGTAATAACTGGTCAAATTCGAAATCGAGATGGGGTTGATCAAAGAAAAGTATGGCGGGACCTACAAGAAAGCAAGCTTGTTTGGCTGTAAGCCCCGAGTAATCAGTGTTTGTGAAAAAGAAACGGAGAACGGATAGTAGATAAGACCAGATGATGTAAGGGTGCCAAATAAGAAAAAACAACAACAAACAAACCTAAAATGTGAACTATTACTGTGACCGAGCTATCATTGGTTTCAGGAGTACAACATGTTTTGCATAATCATAAAGCCTACTTTGGTATATACACTATAAACTGTTGTTGCATTAAAGCTATCGCTAGGATATCACTAGTAAGACACAAGAAGTAACATGTACAGCTATCAAGCCATTTGGTGTCCGCCGTCAAGCTCTATATAGAAAGTTAGAGAGAGAAAGAGGGAAAGAGGAAGAGAGGGAAGCGAAGTAGAATGTGGAATTGATAATGATGAATTCGGAGAGCCTGACATCAAGACTCAAAATGGAATCCGCAGCGTGTTGACAAGAATGTTTGATCGGACAATAACATACCACAATATTACATAAGACATTACAATAACCATTATTCAGTTTCTGCAAGATATGCACTCAATAAAAACTCTTTTAATTTGCGTTTAAAGGAATATAAGGACGAGCAGCTTGTTATTTCGGGGGAGAGGTCATTCCAATACCTAGGGCCCGTATACATTATCGTTTTTTTAGCGAAAATTGTTCGAGTACGTGGAAGGTGAAATGCGTGACTTTGGCGGGTAGGATAATTATGAATCAAATAGTTTTTCCTGAACATGCGAGTGAAAACATCCGGTAACTCCTTGGTAGAAAATTTATACATAAATATGCCGACGTTGTAACTAAATAAATATGAATTCGAATCTAAAGTGAATGTGTGCGTAATGAATAATATCCTAGAGTATAATACTATGGCTAGTATTATACGCTAGGGTGTAGATAAAAGTGACAAGTCCCGTACCTGTGACTGTCACTGTAAAGTTACACTCGGCCACATTGCCGTATTGATCCGTCGCGGTGTAACTAATGGCGTGCGACCCGACTTTGAGCACAACGGGTGAGCTGTGGCTGAACGACACGGAGACGTTCCCGGTGTTATCAATGAACACCGGCACTGTCCATGACACCGTGGTGTAAATGACACCGTTGTCCGCGGATACACTTAAGTCCGGCGGACAGTTGGATATTGACGGTGGCTCCTCATCTTGGAAGATAAAAAAGACAAATAATTCATCAAAACCAGTGATGCCTCGACATTTGGAAATCAATTGAAAGATTATCGAAACCAGTGATGCCTCAACATTTGGAGACAATTGAAAGTTCATAAAAAAACAATGATGTCTCGACATTTGGAAATCAATTGAAAATTCCTCGAAACCAGTGATGCTTCGACATTTGGAAATCAATTGAAAGTTCATCAAAAACAGTGATGCCTCGACATTTGGAAATCGATTGAGTTTTCATCAAAACAGTGATGCCCCGACATTTGGAAATCAATACAATGTTCATCAAAACAGTGATGCCTCCACATTGGGAAATCGATTGAATTTTCATCAAAATAGTAATGCCTCGACATTTGAGAATCAATTGAAAGTTTATGAAAACAGGGATGCCTTGACATTTGGAAATCAATTGAAAGTTCATCAAAACAGTGATGCCTCGACATTTGGTAATGAATTGAAATTCAATCAAAAACAGGGGTGTCTTGATATTTGGAAATGAATTGAACGTTCATCAAACTACTGATGTCTTGACATCCAAGCAAATACTTTTTGGATCTCGTCAACTCACCTGTCACGTTGACTCGGAATTCACACGTCTCGACGTTTCCGCTCGAATCCGTTGCGGTGTACGCCACTGCGTTGCTACCGACCGGGAAGGCTTGACCGGACATCAACGCCGATTGCACGGTCACGGCAAACGTGTTGTCCTGGGCCGTAGGGCGCGTCCATTCTACCGCCGCTGTCTCTACGCCGGGATCGGTTTGAACGGCAACGGACGGAGGGCAGTACAGGAACGTTGGCTTTTCTTGATCTGGAGTTGGATATGGAATACGACAAAAAGCCGCTGCTCAATTGCTCGGATTTAGTAACTACGTCACTGCTTTAGTCTCATTCAATCTTTCATCTTTCTACAAACAACCTCTGTTCTTTGCGTACTTTTTTTTCCCCCAAAAAAGTGTTCTGTAGAAAGCCAGGATACTGTTAGCATAATCATTCACTCTCATACATTTTGAAAAAAAAAATCCTTTTGGTGAGGAAATATTTAGCCTTGGACTTCATCCATAGGAAAAGAGGTGTTTGCCATTTAAACAAGTAGTTGCCATCAATTAGGCACTTTATATTACCAAGTCACCAATACACTAGGTCCTAGTACACACCATTAAAACATGCACATACATGCGCGCGCACGTACAACTGAAACCTAAGAATCAAAATCTCACCAATGACTGCCACAACGAACACGCATTCCGCTTCGTTGCCGTACGCATCGATAGCGACATAGTACACCGTGTTGTAGCCGAACTTGAATGTGGTTCCCGGAGCGCGCGTTCCCGCGATGGCTACGGCTCCCGTATTGTCTAGCGCTGTTGGCTCGGTCCAGGTGACGTTAGTTACTCGGTCCGAACCCGGCTCGGTTGTCAACGTGATGTTGTTGGGGCATTGAGAAATCACGGGAGGTACGTCGTCTGTTCAATGAGGACGAGCAAATGCACATAATTTAAAAACCCCGTAGCCTTGAATGCACTGCTCAAAGCCCATGGCACAGAGAGAGTTAGACTACAACTTGATTAAAGACTACCTCTTCACCAGTACACTTATTTTCGTAAAACTTGTTGCCAATGTTACTACAGTTTGCCTTGAGTGCATTGAAAAAAAGATTTCCAATGCATTTGTTTCTAGGTCCTACCAACTTTTCTTACATTTTGCTATGTTGGTGAATATTGCACCTTTTATAGCTATTTCAATTGCGTGTCTTTTTTATAATCAAGATCTAAACCTAGTATCCACAATGTAAGTCAATACCATCATAACACAGCTTGAGAAATGAAATGAAAATTGCATTAAAAAATGCTTTCTTTGATAATCAAAATCTGCAAATCATTTGCTTTGTTATAAAAAAAAAGAAAAGACCAAAAAACCCTAATATCTTAATATCTTACCAACAACTTCGACGAAAAACACACACGATGCACTATTGCCATCTGGATCGGTGGCAACGTAGTTGATTCGTGTCGTGCCGACCGCGAACACGCTGTTGGGCCTGGCCGACCTAGTAGTCGTTACATTACCGGAATTGTCGGTAGCCGACACTGCCCATTTAACCCTGAGGGTGGCACTATCTGCTGGCGTGCTAACGGTGATGTTTTCCGGACACATTTCGAAGACGGGGCTTGTGTCATCTAGTATAAAGGATAACACAGTAATATAAGTGTTGACATTGTTAAAAGCTATGAGGCTACTGAGCAGAGACCTGTTAAACCTCTGCCGACCTCTTCGACGTTATCCAAAAATGTTGTTAACATGATGAACGTTCTTGCTTATGAAACCTCATTCTCTGTTACCAAAGAAAGTGAAAAGCATATGTTCCTGTTTAAAAAAAAAATGAAACAAAATTTGAATTGAAATGAAACGTTGATGACGTTGGGTTCATCGAGGAGAATTAATTGCCAGTATTGCATCACGGTGTAAGCATGAACAAGAACAGAAAGTCATTTTGGAAGCAAGAACCATTATTAGTATTACCCACGGTACAATTAAAAAAAAAAAAAAACTTTCAAAGAAATCTAAGAACATTGATGATTCAGAAAGCTTATATCGTCAAGATATGTAATCGTCATGGTTCACACATACGTAACATTTTCTTGGTCAGTGATATTCTTCTCCGTAATACATAAATTACTGAAATCACTAGAGCTATTAGAATGGATTGAATGTGGTTGTTATGATGCCTCGTTGATAGATAATTCACGTCAACTGGTGCAGAACTGACGTAAATACTAGAAGCGTAATGCAAACTTTTGCAACTCACAAGAGTAACATTACATCAGAAGGATTACGTTTGTTTTTCTCATTCAATTCAACACCCACAGGTAGATTTGAAACCTGGGGCATGTGTGTTGCAATTGAAATTTGTTCACTTTCACTTGTTGTTCTGGTATTGGGAATGACAGCAGATTCACTTCATTAATAAATAGAAGAGCGCAAAAGACGAGCAAATATTCAGTGTCAATATTACACGATTTCTTTAGTTTCTTTTGCATTTACCGTAGGAAACAACAACATGTGAATACACATCCATTTGGTGAGAGTACATTGTGCAGCTCATTATCCAGAATAGGTTAATGTTTCCATGCACATGTGTTGTATGGATCACAGCAGCCAAAACATCGATAAAGAACCCAGAATGTATCGGAGATTGAACCCACCTACGACAGTGACGACCGTCGTGCAGTTCACCTCGTTGCCGAAGTCGTCCATGGCAACGAAGACGGCTCTGTTGACCCCGATGCCGAAGTAGTTGCTGGGGACTACGGTGATGGAGAGGTTGGCGATGTTCGGCTGGCTTGTGATGACAGCGGGAGGCAGGTTAACATACGTGATGGGAGAGGTCGCGTTGGCGCTAACCTGGATGTCGTTCGGACAGAGCAGCATGGGCGGAGCTTTCAGAAAGGAGGAACAGAATTGCAGGGAAAAAAAAACAGTTAGTCCGGTGCATATTATGAGAAGTTGATGCGCAATGCTACAACTGGGGTCACTCACATCTGAAAAAAAAAAATGTATTGAGTACGTCGTCCCAATGAGATAAATTCGAGTAAAAATAAAACCCAACAGTGCAAACGCTGGCGTAGAATTCATACACAGAACCAAAATGCTGAATTGTGGTTGATATATGAAAGTCAAGTCATATTTTACATTAGATACATGTATATCTAATATGACCTTACATGTAATTATATGACCTGCTACATGTAACAAACCACAGAAGATATCTTATTTTCACCCCTTCGTGTTCAAAATAATTATTTGCTCCTGGGGCCCGTTTCAAAAAAAAATCTTGTCATTATTATTATTATTATTATTATTATTATTCATTATTATTATTATTATTCATTACTATTATTTATAATGCGCTTTTCCCACAAGGCCCAAAGCGCTTACAATCAATTCAAAACATGTACGACAGCATGTATAATTGGATAATTTAATGTTACAGCTACGAACTAGTTGCTACTGAAAAGATGTTTTTTCAAGGCTTTTTTGAACACACTGACTGATGGAGACTGTCTAACGGTAAGTGGTAAATTGTTCCAGTGCTTTGAAGCAGACACAGTAAATGTCCTATCATCAGTGACAACTGCCACATTTCTATGACAAATTTGCTCTCAGCCAATCAGATGCAAGGATTTCAGTAGCTTGTCACATCTATGACAACTTGTCACTGATGACAAGTTTTATGAAACGGGCGCCTGGTATTCTGTAGTGCATCCCTACTCATCTCCTGCATCTGTGAATGCGAGAATACACAGAACATGGACCCGTTTCATTAAGACTGGTCTTTAGATTGAACTTAAGATTGAGGGGATTCAAAACAGTTACTCTGGATCTGGTGAAAAGATGTGCTTCAAATCAAGTGTATCTTTATGGAACGGAGTTACGATCAATATCAATAATTGATCTTAAGCTCGATTCGTTGAGTTACGCTTGATGGATCGACCGTAAGAATAATCATAAAATTTTAGGAAACGAGACCCAACTGATCTCTTTGGGAATGGATAGATGGAACAATACTCGATATTAAAATTTGTACCAGACTTATTGTTCATCGTCAGCATAAATCGGTTTCAAGGGTTATCATGTAGAGTCCGACAACAATACTGGCACTCTTTCCACTGACAGAAGTTACCTAGGCAAACCCCCGAGAAGTCGGGGCAGCAGTTGCCCATGGCGACGCAGTTGTCGTTACACAGGCAGCTTCCGGTGTCGCAGCTAGCCCCGTTGAAGACGCAACAGCTGAACTCACACGTCTGGCGCCCTGTGGGAAGTGGAAAAGTATGTGCAACGTTTGCGGTAAGAAAAAAAAAAAATCAGCATTTGTATTTTGTGTGTAGGTATGTATGCTTCTTCATTTCCTTCACCGTTCGATATAATGATGAGATGACTTCATAAGTTATGCATCATAATATAGTACTAGGTCCTCTTAGTACTTTGGTATTACGTTTAAGAAATGACTGATGATACAACACTATTATCATGCTCCCGTTTTGTAAAACATGCTGACGTAGAAAGGAAATACAATTTTAACAAGGAATGCTGTAATTACAGTTGAATTGACAATAATTTGATTATCAATCTTATAATGTTTATATCAACGTTTTGTAAAAAATAAGACATTTATTAAAAAAAAAAACCACACACACTCTGAAACACCCATAACTAACGGAAAATGGAAAAGGTCCAATTAAGACCAACGATCAGAAGTAATTCTGATCTGATTTTGATTTTGTTCGATTTGATTTATGCTAATGATCTATGTCCTATTAATACAACTCATCAACGCGCCAATTGAATTAAATTGAAAATAATCCAATGGGGCGGTGGGAGGGGTGGATGGAGGGACGAATGGATACGAAGGGGAAAGTACATGTATAACCACGTGAAGCAGGTAAGTATAAAGGGCTTTCATCTCACCTTCCACAGTGATGTTGAACGCGCAGGTGGTGGAGAGGCCCGCTGCATCCTCGGCGTAGTACGTGACGGTGTGGAACCCCGGGCTAAAGGTATAGGGTGGCGTCAAAGAGATGTTTACCATCAGCCCTTCTTCGCCGGCGTTGTCCGTGATGTTCGGCACTGGCCATGACACACTAGCGACGGGCGACCCTTTGTTCGTCAACACGGAGAAATCGCCCGGGCACGGTGCGATGACGGGGGCTCCTTTGTCTGCATTGCCAATGACAAGCACATCACAGTGACGACTACACTGACCATGAGGTCACTTGATTTTTAAACCCTCTTTACTTGAGTGGTTATCAAAATGAAATAAAGGGGACGTTGATGGAAAAAGTATTCACTTGGATTATCGTAAATGAGAAGAAAAAAACTGAATAAGAAAGTAGCAAGTTATTGCACGATGTCAATATACCTGTATTCTTCCCTACTTCTTGTTTGTTCGTTCTTGTTCGTGTTTCAAGCAAACAGCAAGTTGATACGTTCCATGGCACGTAAACAACAATGCATACTTTTGGTGTACAAAAAGCTATACAGGATACAAGATGTAACACAAAATATTTCATTATGAAAATAATATTACTCCTGGCAATGAAATATCCTCATAAAATAATACCACATTGTTTAAGCTCTCGGATAAAATAACTAAAAGAAAAATAAAACACAGTGTGAATTATTTCCTCAGACTAAATAAAGCAAAGAGACAGTAACGAAAGGACTGTAATAATGATTTAGATTCCGGCCTTGTATCGAATGAAAAGTATCTTTCAGATCAGCGACTTTTATTTATTTTGCCTTGCAAGATTACGTGCTGTAACAACATCAAGGTGTTTGAAATGTGTTGCAGCATATTTTGTTTGTAATATGTTGGAAGAAATAATACATTACTTTGGACAACATCTCAGGAAACACTCAGTCATCTCCTTCCGTATTTAAAGGGACTGTACAGTCCTGGTTTAGGTGGGGATTCATGTTTTGAGCATTCCTAAGTGAGATACTGAGAAACCTCTTCTGAAATATGAAAGAGCATGTAATTTAAGAAGGATTCAACGTTTATTTGACAAAAAAAAAATGGTTTTCAAATGGCTGAGATATCCAAACAAGGCAAGTGCCATGATGTGTCTCGCCCATTCGGGTACAATTTCTTGTATCCGAATGGGATATAACAGCTAAAACAAAGTTATTTGCCATAGACACTTGCAGCTAAGCTTTAATATATGACCTCAAATGACCTTTGACTTTACCATGTCACCCCTGATCCGATGATGGCAACATAATATACAGGTCCCCCAAGTGCATCTACAACCCAAATTTGGTTGAAAAGGGAGGAGCGATGGTTGCAAAGTTATCTGTCATAGGGGAGTCTTGCAGGTAAAATTTAACATTGACCTGAAATAACCCTTGACCTTATCATGTCACCTCTTACGGCACCATAACATGAGGGTGACCCCAATGCATCCATCACCCAGGTTTGATTGCCATTGTAGCAACATATGTCGAGATACGTGAGATAAGAGAGTCTTGCAAGTAAACTTTAACGTATGACTTCAAATGACCTCTGACCTTATCCTGTTACCTCCAACGGCACCATAACATGAAGGTACCCCAGTGCATCTATGACCCAAGTTAGGTTGTAATCCAAGCAACTTATGCGAAGTTATTTTGTCAAAAGAGAGTCTTGCAGGTAAACTTTAACATAGAAAAGAGAGTCTTGCACATACTCTTTAATATATGACCTTAAATGACCTTTGACAACATCACATGACCTCCGACAACACCATAACATGAAGATATCCTATAGTGCTTCTATCGTCCAAGTGTGGCTGCCATTGCTGTAACAGTTGCCAAGTTATGCATCATACGAGAGTATTGCAGGTAAACTTTAAAATTTGTGACGGACGACGGACGGACGCCATTTGGATCCCTATTAGTCTCGCCTTCACCTCCGTTGGGCAAAACAAGAAGTGATAATAATAAAAGACTGCAGGCCACACATTTTATTAGGATCTCTTTGTTTCAATTTGTTTTCGGATATCTCGGCCATTTCGAAACCGATTTTCATAAAATAAACTGTACATACCAATTAGAATTGCATGCTCTTTGACATCTCATAGAGTGGTTTCTGAATATCTCGCAAAACGTTAAAAGCTAAATCCTCACCTCGGCCAGAACTGTTCACACCCTTTAACCCTATCATCATCGAAGTCAAGGCCATTATGGGTAACACATTTAGAGGTTACAAAACTGGTTTTAACTCTCTACGTAAAACGTTCGCACGCTGCACTCAGTCGACGGCGTGCCAACCCAATCCGCCCAAACCGATCGCAATGAAAGCGTGTCTCGATATTCCGCTCCTCTCACATATAGCTTGCATTATACGTGATGATTGACTAGAGAGCGGTGTTCCCTACTCGTTTTGCATATAAATTCTAAGTTTCTGTAATTGTTTTGTGTACAAAAGTCATGCCTTTACAGCAATGTATAGCTACTGGACATTTCAATGAAAAACAATCATAGATTTGTCATACAATTTACATCAAAGCAAAGCTTGGCATTTTCTCTACGACTTTGCTCACTGCATAATATATCCAATTCCACCGAAATCTATCAAAGTTACACCGATCTGAAAAACAAAACGTTTTCTCAAAGTATTACTACTTTGGTGTCTCAGAATAATGTGACAAACAGGGGTTTTTTAACCGGTATGGGGAGATAGGATGTAAACTATGTAAAACTTACCAGTCACAACCACCTGGAACGAGCAAGTTTCCTCGTTGCCCGACGAGTCCGTGGCCGTGTAAGTGACATTGGTCGTTCCGATGGGGAAGGCCTGCCCCGGCTCGTGGGTCGAGTTCAAGGTCACATTGCTGATATCGTCCGTAGCTGTCGGCTCGGGCCAGGACACCGCCACGGTGGAGTAAACTGCAGACGCCTTCTGCGTAAGCGGACAATTCTGGAACTGCGGCTTGGTAAAATCTGTTTTTTTTAAACCAAATACATAAATGAGGAATAATCCAATTAACAATTATGATGTGTGGACGAGATAGAGAATATTGATCGTATTATGTTAATGGCACTTTTAGAAGAGACGAACAAAAAAAAAATGTCTCAAGTGGAAATGCCACTCCGTTTGTACAATATTTTTTATATCTGGACGTCAATTACACCCACAGCATAGTTTGGGTTTTCATAGATATCGGATATCATTTTGTCAATTATAGAATAAAAGAATGAAGAGTTACATTAGTAATAATTATCATGCATAGATCTTGCTACGGATCCCCATTGGCAATGTCACCAGGTGATGTCATAACTGTTTTGTGAAAATGGGCGAGACGTTTACGGAACTGCATGCCTTTTTAAACTTAACTCCGATTTCAATGAAAAAAAAATCTTTCTAAATTCTAAATTTTCTGAATTTAGATCATTGATGTGAAACATAGGAAAATCAGTACATCGGTAAAATACATTATGTTCATTGTATTTCTGGCTTCATTGATTTACAGCTGGAGCAGAATATTTTATTTAAAAAAAAATTGATTGAAAAAAGTGAAAGATATATAAATTTATAAACAAACTAATTTAGACTGGTCGATTCGTTGATTGGGAATTCAAGTTGCATAACATCCCTAACAGACAAAAATCATTGAACTATTGGGAGATTTTTGTTCTTTTAATGATCAATCCATCAAGAACTAATACACCCGAGTCCGAAAAAAAAAAAAACCCTGGGATATAGAATTACGGGGGTGGGGGGGGGGGGGGGAGGAGTGGATAGGGAATCTGGGGAGGGAACGTCAACCTCTAACGGGCTTCTGAAGTTGCTGGGCGTGTCGTCTTGATAGACAAAGCCCAGAGAGTTGGGAAAACACTTATGGAAAAGAGATGAATTACTTTATGATTCAACACAACCCATGTATTGATATGTGTGTGTCTTATATGTCTTATATGTCTTATAATATGTCTTATATGTGTGTGGGTAATGTGCGTACGAGTGTGTTGTCCTTGTCATTTTTTTTCCCGGTACACGTGGTTCAGTGAACAGTGTCCGGGCATTAACATTTATATATTTTTTTTCCCGACCTGCGTATATATCTCAATAATAATACTGCATGTATATTTTTTACAAATGATTTAAATAATCTATATCAAATATGATAGCTATAAAAAACCCTCGAATATTATATCATTTACTCATAAATTTTATCTAGCGATCCACGTCCCACACGCTTTGCTTTTTATTTTGTCTTCTATTTGTTCATCGTTTCCATTCGTTTTGTCCCGTACAGCCTTTTCTTCAGTAGTTGTTTTGCTGTCTAGTCTTGTCCTATGTTGTTCACGTCTGTAATAGTAAGTGTATTTATCTGTGATTCTAGTTCTCAGTGGGCTTCCAGACTTCTTACTCTTTTCTTTCCTCTCCTATTGTATTTATAATGCTTTAATTAATTTTTCCATTGATGTTATTATTCCAGAGGGGCCCACATTCTACAAGCTCTGTCTTTTTAGTGGGTCTCTCCATTTTTCGCACTTTAAGCAAAGTTATACATGTACTATATTTCGATCACTTCTGTTTTTTTTACCACAATGTATAATTATAATGTGGTCCTCCTCAATTGTTTTATATTCTCTTCGATAGATAATGTTCTGTTTACCTTATTCTCTGTTGTCAAAAGAAGTGTAACTTATATGTTTTGTCGAAAAATGAAATAAACTTTGAATTGAATTGAATTGAAATTTTTAGTAGATCACTATTTTCCATAATCGAATCTATTTTCCGCACGCCCACGAAGTATATAAAATGTATTGTTCCCCCTAATTATTGTACATATATATATATATATAAATATATGTTGCTATATAATTTATCTCGGATACTACATGAATCTTTTGCAAATGTTTGAACAATATCATTTCATGACATGTATACTTTGTACTATGTTTTGATTTTCGTTAATTGGAAATTTATACTATGTTTTTTGATTTTCGTTGATTGGAAATAAACTATGATTGAATTGAATTGAATTGAAATGTAATCATGTGTATAGAGTATAACAATTATAAGAGCAAGCAATCATGACGAAACAACAAAAACAACAACAACAACAAAAAAACCCAACAATAACAACAACAAACAGTTACCGTTTATAGTGTAGGATCCTTGGAAACCCGGATAGTTACTGAAGAAGAAATCTGCGCGAAACTCCACCCGGAGGGTGTTTGCAGTGCTGGTATACTCCACAGAGCCCGGGGAGGCCGGATCACCGCACAGCCTCACGATTCTCGAATCACTCGCTTCCGGTCCATCGAGGAGCTGCATGGCAACAAGGAAATGATAGAATATTCTAATAGAATCATTATGAAAAGAGATATAATTATGTAAGATATGTTTTGTCAAGGTCGGTTTTTTTTTAGCACACCCACAGGTACAGTAGTACAACGTTTCAGTTCTTAATTCCGAAAAGTTTGTTATTTAGAAGGTTCATTAATCCGAAAATAGAATAAGGTTCTTCATTTAAAAAAATTCGTCATTCCCAAGGTAGAACGAATATGAATTTATGTTCTATGACATTTTTTATAAAGAAAAAGGGTTCAATATTTCTTTCCATACTGCTTTCCCATCTCACAGCGGAAGCAGTACGACGAGAAACAATTGATTTACTTTGATTTTATCTCGGGTCTTTTGGTGTAACACCACCGAATATGAAACCGTTTCCCTCAAAAATACCCCCAAAACAAAGAAGGCAACATAACATACTTATACATAATTAATCACTATCGCCATATATTTCTTACAAAATAACTCAAATTCAAATTTATTCATTTTTTCCACAATATACAAACATAAATCTCACTTTCTTTATGTTACTCAGAAGTAATATCATTTATCTTCTTCGTCCAGCTGTGTTTAGGAACAGCTTATCTACAATGACAGCTATTAATACGCTGGAATACTCACTTGCACCCAGTCCCACGAACAGTAATAGTTGTACTCAATATCCACGTCCTGGAAAGTGAAGCTGATTGTGTTCCCGGGCGTTGTCCGAATGATCCACCAGCACCGACGGTAGTTCTGGTAGGAGATGGGGTAGTTCGGTGACGAGATGGTTCCACTTAACCCTCCGAGGGTAATGTTGGTGCAGTCTGTCATGAGTTGATACAAAATCATTTAGAGAAGAGTGTGATCTGTATGTGTCACAAGTTACCGTAATGCATAGCCTGAGAAAGTCGATATTTTCTTGATTTTGATGTTGTTGGTTATGTCAGACTTGTTTTTTTCCTCCAATGGGATGCAAGTTCTGCTTTTCCATTTAAAATAAATTCTGTTACGGTATAAGAAACGCCACGAAAATCAATCTCCAAATACGAAGAAATTGGAGAAGAATAATATTGTACTTATAGGCATTTAAAGTAGGTAGACGCGAAGTTGGTAAGAAATTTATACTAGATGCATTCAAAATACAACATTATCCTTCTACTGACTTTTTTCTCCTCGATTTGAACATTTCCTAATGTGGACAAGAGGTAAATGAAATATCATCGAAATGTGGAAAAACTAAATACCCACATATATGGCCTAGATGAGTATTCCTAATGTGTTTATTCAGAACGAAAAAAAAAAAACAGTTCTTCACACACATGAGAACAATGTTTTCCCTTTAATAAGTGACGAAAGAAAATGCTTTAAATAGTAGAGATACCTTCAACAACAACGTCAAAGGTGCAAGTTGCTACATTCCCGCTTTCATCCGTCGCCGTGTACGTCACAGTGTTGATTCCGATCGGGAAAGTGTCACCCGGGTTGTTGGTAGTGTTCACGCTGACACTCCTCCGCGAATTATCGACGACATAAGGGGTGTACCAGTACACCCTCACCGTGTCCTTTCCTTCCTCAGTGTTCAGGTACCCAGTAATGGGACAATAGTAGATAATCGGGTCCTCATTATCTACAGAATAGAAGATAATATACTTTCCATGTTCAATCCGTGTATATCAAACTATCTTCAGTCGATGTTATTAGCAAGTCCGTCACTTACATACACACAGATATCAAAAAGACACACACGACATTACGTTAATTTTGATTCTTCAGCATTAAAAGATACAGTTTACGGAGCTTTATGGTACTGTACATAGATTTCTGCGTATATTGAGGTGAGCAATCGCAACCTCCACTAGCAAGATAATCCATAAAAGACAAACCAATCGATCTCAATGATATTGTACAGATGATTTCATACGAGAAATACCCCCCCCCCCCCAAAAAAAAAAAAAAAATAGGTATTCACCTTCGACGGTGACGCTAAACGTGCACACAGCTGTGTTTCCGGCCGAGTCTACTGCTGTGTAATTGACCTCCGTCTCTCCGATATAGAAGAAGTCGCCGGGGTCGCGAGTAGAAGACAGTGTGGCCGCGCCCACGTTGTCCGTCGCAGTCGGCGGTGTCCACTCCACAGTTGCTCCGAGGCTGCGATATGCCGTATCGACCACCTGATCGTCGGGACAATCGCTGATCGTTGGCGGAACAGTTTCTAGGAGGGAAGCATGGGTATAGTATACACCTTACGCTTCAGCTGCACACATCGGTTTTGAAATGACGAAAGTTAATGATCATTCGATAGCATACAGTGAACGACGATACATAGAATAGGTGAAAGCAGCAGGCTAAGGAGCATCTATCTATCTATCTATCTTTCTATTTATCTATCTTTATATTCATTCATCTGACTAGCTATTGATGTATTCATTTATGTATTTATCTATCTATCTATCTATCTATCTATCTATCATGGATCTATCTTTCTATCTATTTTTATATCCATCTCTCTATCTATTTATACATCTGTCTATCTATCTATCCATTTACATATTTATTTATCTATCTATCTATCTGTCTACTTATCTTTTAT
The DNA here is from genome assembly GCF_040938485.1 of Diadema antillarum. Lineage (NCBI taxonomy): Eukaryota > Metazoa > Echinodermata > Echinoidea > Diadematoida > Diadematidae > Diadema > Diadema antillarum. The sequence goes on along the minus strand of NW_027271069.1, from coordinate 2,676,591 downwards.
CTATCCGGCCGTCGATATATGCATTGTAAAAAGTTTGTTCGCAAAAAACGATAAGTCCATTTTTTGAAGATTTTGAAGTATGATCTCCGTCATAAAGTACAAAATAATACCTTTGAAATGATATATTGGTCACTACATAAAAAGGTTTACTTGTGAAGTTATGGTCAAAAGAAGCAAAAATTTTCTTACTATTCTGTTGATTTTCCTTGACCTTTAATCGCAAATATCTCCATTTGGCAAATATGGACTAATCGTTTTTTTTTTGTAAATTATATAAATCATATCAATCATCATCATTATTATTATTATTAACAGAAAGAGGGGGGGGGGGGGGAGATGGAGACATAGTCAAGAGAAAAGCCGGCAAACCTGCAATATCGTAGAATAGGACGAACCCAGGGTCTCTAACTAGGTAATCCGACTCAAACTCGATGCGCAGCGATTCCTGCGTGCTTCTGTAGATTGTTTCAGGAGAAACCGAGCTACCGCAGAGCTTAGCCACTTGCACGTCACCGGGGGTTTCCCCATCTACAATCTATGATATGTACGTGTACAATATGTATAAGCAAATATGTACATTGGTATGCATATATAATTATTGATTTATATTATTCACATTTAGAGAGAGACAGAATGCTCGTGGAGAGATGCATCGTATATCAACTGTTCTGTATTAATATGAAACTGATGTAAATACGTAATAAAGACTGCGGAAATTGTACAAAAATGCTAATCATATCGTGTGACATCTTACATGTAAATGTAATGCTTGATCAAATAGCTAGAAATTGATGGGATTGAGAGAAAAGAACAAATTAATGGAATTGAATTAAATCAAATCAAAGATACCAGCTTGAATAAAAACAGACATAAAATCAGCACACTGCAAAGTGTACATTAATCGAAGAAATTAACAGAAGAATATTTGAAATGGAAAAACAAATGTCGATAGAAATATGTCCCGCTGTAGTATAAACAACAACAAGAACAACGATTGCTTTCATTATTCATAGTATTAGCAATGGTAGTTATACATCTATTTCCCTTACCCTGATGGAGTCATGGCTGCACGTGGAGTGGTACTCAAGATCGAAGAAAGGGAAGGTCACCTCAATGGTGTTACCGGGAGGTACCTTGATGACCCATGAGCATGTTATACTCAAGGGATACTCATCTGGATGGAGGGGGGACTCAATGTAACCCATCAGGGACTCCAGGACCACGCTGGATCCGCACTCTGGAAGAAGAAAGACGTAAGTACACAGACATGACACCCAGAGGAAAAAGAAAGAGAGTGAAATGAATCAATAATAATTCCAACTCTTTGAAATTTTGTTTTGCACTTATTTAACAAACTAGTATTATTTTGTTTCCACGCACTATTTTCACGATTTGGAATATGAAACGGGTTTCTATATTAGGAGGGGTGTTATTTCTAACTTGACTATACTGATTAGTCTGAAAAGAATGCCATAAAGTGGCGTTTTACATGGAAAAGCGATGACAGTTTGACGCCTATCATTCCACTTAACGTAGGCAAGCAAAAGGTCGAGATTTGTTTATCAATCATGATAGTGAATAATCCTATGATACAGTTTACTGTATTTTGTATCCAAAAGATTTATTGAATCTGTGTTTTACCCAAATTGTTATTATTGTATGAATCGTTTTTCATTTCTATTTGTACACTTGAAGAAACTGCCGAAATAAATTGAAATCGGGGAAAAAATGGTGTCACTCATTTGCCAGTTTTCTAAGTACATGTAATGCGCATCTAGAAGACCATTATTGCAGACTAATTGGATTATGTAATGAGAAGAGATACAACATAATAATAAAATGCAGCATGTGAAGTGGAGTAGCCTGCTCATACCGAGAACATTGACGTCGAATGAACACGTTGCCGTGTTGCCACCGACGTCCGTGGCGGTATACGTGACTGTTGTGCTTCCTATCGGGAAAGACGCTCCCGGCTCGTGGGTCGATGTCAGTGTAACCATGCCAGAGTTGTCCGAGGCAGTCGGCTCAGTCCACGTTACGGAGTCCGACGAGGAGCCGGGTAAGGCGGTGTCGTACTGATTTGACGGGCAATTGTTGATTACCGGCTTTTCCATGTCTTTGTGCGGGTAAATTATAAAAGAAGATTGATTACATCGTGAGTGCTAAACTTGACTAAACATCACTCAGCCGCGGAGAGGATGTTGTAAAAGAGGAAGGTCATAATCATATTTCTCAACAATCCATTAAACCTACCGTGTGTTACGCTGACTGATAACAATGCCATAATGACACATATCAAAACAATAACACACATGCCATCATCAGATGCTTCAACATAACAAATGATTGAACTGTTTAAATAAAGATTTAAGCGACTAACCCAATAATGTCAACGGCAAGTTGTTTATGGAAATATTATTATGCCATAATTATGCATATTACAGGATTTGACACTAACTTGTCGTAAAATCTGAAAGATTTGTGGCCTGAAGAAGAAATGTAGCAACTCGAAATAAAAAGAAGCATAATGATTCATTTTGAATCTTTCTTACCCGAAAGGACCACCAAACGACAGCCTCTTTCAAAGTTTGGTGGCTCGACACTAATTTTCAGTGGCCAAGGGCCATCGGGCTACTGTTGATATTAATCAAATAGTAATCAAACCCTGCATATTGAATACATGGATGATGGGTAGAAAAGGAAATGGAGAAGGAAAGAGCAAAGAGAAACTTGAAAGCGAGAGAATATTAATCAGAGGGTAGAAGATTGAGGTGTAAATTTTCTTAAAATTGTCTTCCTCTAGAAATGAAATTTGTAAGATCACAACTGCTGATCTTAGTTAACAAACATGTCCGGAAAAAGGAACCACGGGACTCGAACCTGTCACCTACTGCTTTCCAGGCAGGGACACTGATTACAGATCAACAGTTGCCATCTTACCAATTTCTTTTATAGAGGGAGACAAAATAAAATGGAAGAAATTTCCACACCTCAAAGAGAAACTTACCGTCCACGGAGATAACAAACGAGCACGACGAGACCGAATTCGAGGACGGGTCGATGGCCGTGTAGGTGACGGTGGTATCACCCGCTGGGAACGCTTCGCCCGGATCGTGTGTAGACGACAAATTGGCTGAGCCCGAGTTGTCGCTAGCCGTGGGAGGGGCCCAGTCGACTGTAGCGGTGGCAGCACCCGGGCCGAGAACGGCCTCTTGATCGTCCGGACATTCGGTGATGGTCGGGTCCTGAACATCTGTGTCGAAATTATGCATGCAAAATGGAAATAACTCTGTGGTATTTTTTTTCTTTTCTTGGGGGGGGGGGGGGGGGGGGAATGGGTAATATTGATATGCAAAAGCCAACAATGGCTACACTGTCGTTAAGGTATTCCTTCAAGAGTTACAAATTAGGCTACTCGAATGGTTCATTTCTGTTCAGAAAATTACATTTCATAAAAGCATATATCAAAACAAACAAAAAAACAAACAAACAAACAAACAACAGACACACAAACTAACATAGAATTGCTAGCTATTAATATGTAACGTGCCTAGAAGAAGGCCGGAAGAAAGTACCATACGTATATGGAAACCTATGGGAAGAATTATTCCCTACTAGAGGGGAAAATGTCGTATTCATGTATATAATCTATGTATGTATGTATGTATGTATGTATATTTGAATATACAAAGATGAATATGATATACGTATACTATACAGCTGATTATGATAGAGTTGTGTTTTTTTTAGGAGCACCTTACATACAACCTTTCATTAATAATTGTGTAACAGTGTTAAGTGATCTGAAATGCAAGTACCAGTATACATTGATGAATCACAGAACGGTACAGTGCACTCCCGTCATAACGAACACGAAACAAAAATGAAATTCCGGTTATACATCGAAGTAAACATTCAGGCCGCATCATTATCTACTTTATGTATTATTTTCTATTGCTTATTTGTTCTGTTATAAAGAAACTTTGATATAACGAAAAAAAAATCTGCCGGTCCCCAGGACTTGGTTATAACGGGAGTCCACTGTATTCAAAACAGGGGGGTGTTTCATCCCATCCTTGGTTTTGATTGGCTGAGATGTTCTGGTCTATGACTGTTACTATGGTGATTCAAGTTGTCAGCGCTGACAAACGTTGATGAAACACCCCCAGGTCTCATTATTACGACGACAAACCTGTAATAATGACGTCGAAGGAGCACTCTCTGGAATTTCCAGCAGGATCTACCGCCGTGTACGTCACAGGCGTCGTACCGATGGGGAGGGCTTCGCCGGATTCCACCGTAGAGGTCAGTGTAACAAAACCAGAGTTGTCGGTTGCCGTGGGAACCGTCCAGTCTGCTATTCCAGTATCGCGATCGATGTCGGTGTCGAAATTTTGAGTGGATGGGCAGTCGATGATATTTGGATCCTCGTTGTCTACACAGTTTGAAAGATTAAATTCCGATAAGAAGAAACGAAGAAAAGAGATAAAGAGCTTTAGAAGGGAATGGCATAGGCCGTAATAGATGACGCCACCAGCCCACTCAGGCAAGCCGTGCATATGCTGACGGTCTCCTGCCTCCTTATTGAAACATGTCATTAAGTGCTGCTTTTCTATATTGAATGCAACTATAAATGTTTTAAAAAGATTTTTATTATGCGTGTATAGTACAAACTGCACTTTTGTATTGCTCTTTGTCATTTGGCGATGTTTTGTTTAAAATTGTCACATCCATGTATTTTCTTTTTGATTTGATATGATTCGAGAAGCACAATATATACAAACGAACGAACGAACGAATATCTCAGTAACAATGTTGTCTCTTAGGAAGTGCAATTTAATAAGCACAAAATCCGTGATAGATGTATTGCTTGTTCGATAAATCATGTTTTAGGATACAGCAATCATTTTATCTTTTATCGAAACCTTTATCGAAAGTTTGTCGCCGGTACGATCGAAATGAGAATTCAACTAGAATAAGCATAGCATGAACAAACTTAATCTTTCTTCACAATTATTGTCCACAGAATTATACTGGAAATGACAATCGTTAGTAACACTCACAGGATAGATGATGATTATAACTGTGACACGGCACAATCATCGGCATTTTCATACAAAATAGAATCACCCAAATCTTTGCTCGCGGACAATATATACCATGGTACCATACCAACTAATATGTGCTTTAGTTCGTTAACAGACTTTTTTTTTCACGTTGTTTCCACCGATTGTACTTGTTTGTAATTTACCTTTTTTCATACTGATCTTTTGAAGCAAAATGTGATTTTCAAGGATAAAAGTGCCTCAAGTTACAATAAAAATTGTCTTTAGAATATCGGAAGTTGCCGACAAAAACACATAAATGATGTTGGTGATAATGATGTTGCCGTCGTTGTTGTTGCTGCTGCTGCTTGCTGCTGATTAAAATGATGACGACTGTGATTGTGATGATGGTGATGATGATGGTGTTGACGACGAAAAGCTGGAAGAGGGATATTTCCTTGATCTTTTGTTTCGTTTGTTTGTTTGATAGTTTTGTTTATTTGTTTTGTTTGATGTGTATGTCGACAAGAACCTCAGACTTTTGCAAAGGCAGCTTGCAATGAACTCGCACACAGCGAGCAGTGGACTCGCACGCACACAGCGATTGGATCAGAACGAGCTCGCAACGCTCGCAGATCGCCGCTCGCGCGTTGTGTGTGCGAGTCCACTGCTCTCTCTCTCTCTCTCTGTGGGCGTTCTCAAAATTAAATAATTATAGCGAGCTGCCTTTGCAAAAGGCTACACGAACCTATGACGAGGACGGTGAACGAGCACGTTTCAACGTTTGCCGCGTTGTCCCTGGCGGTGTACGTCACCGTGTTCGATCCGATCGGTATGGCCTGGCCTGGGTTGAAAGAGGACACGGAGGTCACCATGCCAGAGTTATCAGTGATGTCAGGCTCGGTCCAGGTCACCACCGCGGAAGCACTTCCGGGGTCATTGAAGACAGTCTGGTCGCTCGGGCAATTGACGATGACCGGCGCTTCAGCATCTGTGGATAAATAGAAACGGTAGAAATCGTGGTGAAAGCGATTGCACAAAAACAAAACAAATAAAATAGACCAAAACAAACGTCATCTAGAATGGCCAGGGGAAAGAGGTTTCGGTTCATTCCAAATCAGTGTTAAATTCATTTATCATTTGTTTTCTCTTTTTTTTGCAGGTAGAAATATTTGTAGTTGTTGTTGTTGCTTATAATGCGGTGCTTAGTTTTTTGCCGTTTAGAAAAAATTCTGAAATAAGTTGTAGAGTAATGCAAGGGGTTTCCTAAGATATACAGTTGATAGAAAAGGACAGTAATGTCTGTTTAAAGCATTCTGAGATTTTCACAATTGTTTTATTGATTTCCATGTCTTCAAGTGAAAGCAGGCTGCTCCTACTTATGTTAGATCTCTAGTCATTCCATACTATTCTGCTCGAGCTGGACTACGTTCAAGTGCAGATAGCACCTTACTCCATGTACCCAAAACAAACAGAAGAGGGGGGGGGGGGATGTTTTTGTGACGGCTGCACCGCGATTGTGGAACGATCTACCTCGGTTCGTCCGCATTTCCCCATCCCTTGATGTCTTCAAGGAGAATCTTAAGACTTTCCTTTTTAATGTTAATTTGTGATTGAATTTTGTTGTGAAGTGCTGTGAAACCAGTCATTGACTGCGTAAGGGCGCTATGTAAATCATCCGATTGTATTGTATTGTATTGTATTGTTTGACATTTCTGCAACTTTTGTGTTTTCTTATTTCCCGCCATTTATCACAGTGACCACGCTATGGAGGAGCATTCTACTTTCTGGAGATATCGTTTAGCACTGACAAAGCTCTGTACACTGGACGTACCCATCACGGTAACCAAGAACATGCAGAAGTCTTCGTTGTCCGCCGCGTCCGTGGCCGTATAGGTTACGATCACGCCCTCGTCCCCCAAAAAGAAGGTTTCTCCGGGGTCGTAGTCTGACGTCAGTGTGACCGGAAGTCCGGAGTTGTCCATGGCCATTGGGGGCGTCCACGAGACTGTCGTGAAATTGACACCGGAGTCGGTATTGACCGATATGTTGGCCGGACATCCCGTAATGACCGGGGCAGTGAGGTCTGTGAGAGAAGAATGTATATTGGCAATTGTTATTTTCTTCACAACCAAAGAAAGAAGCAGAAAAGAAACCGAATGAGATAGATTGAGGGAGAGAATTAATGTTTTTATAAGCATAACACTTCGGATACATCCTACAAACTCCATGTTCACAAAATCAAATTAATCATTCTATGCGCTAATGCATGCACATGTCTAACCACCAAGAGAGGATAAGTCAGTAGGTGATTTTTGTGTATTTTGTTTCGTAATTTCGGGGGGGGGGGAGGGTTCTATCATTCTAAACGTTACTTTTTGTTTCCGCGTTTCTTTGTTTTGGTTTCTTTTCATTTTCCATCAGAGAAGAAGGCTGGATAGCACATAGCTGCACCATCTGGACACATCTTCCATGGAGTGCAGTTGGATGTGAGGCCGACCACTTCACAGGGTTATGCACCCTTCTCGGGATTTTATTACGGTGACGCTCTCATACACAGGGCGTCCATATAGGTTGTATCTAAAAGACGGAGTTATACAATTATGCCTCTTAGAATTATTACACGCAACAGCGGTGCTAATAAGTATAGTCGGGAATCGAACTCTGGTCATATGGATAAGGAGGCGGACGCGCTATACCCCCTGAGCCAAATGTTCGGCTACTGTGAATAATAATTATGCGAGATCGGTTGCGTCTATCAACGTCTTTCCACCTCACTGGTCCTAGCAAGAAAGTGATCTGTTAGTACTTTCTTGGTCTTAGTATAATATTTACGTCATAAAGAGAGAGCATACCGTAAACGATGACGGAGAAGCTACACGTGGCAATATTGCCCGAAGTATCGGTGGCAGTGTAAGTGACATTGGTCGTTCCGGCCCCAAACGGGTCCCCAGGGTTGTGGGAAGATGTCAGGGATACTGGACCCTGGATGTCCGATGCTGTAGGGGGTGTCCACGTCACATCTACGACGGCAGACGTGTTTGGAAGTATGCCAAATTGGAAACCAGGGCAATCGCTAAAAGTGGGTGGATCCAAATCTAAATGAGAACGAACAAATCACAGTGTTGATTATACAATTACACAAAGTGAAAAAAAGCGCCAAAATTGATAACGTGAGCCTTGGTTGATCAGAGAACACATCACCCTCATACATTATCATTTATATCATCGGCTTCTCGAAGAACCGTTCTTTTTGCCTATGTTGACAAAGAATCGAATATTCCACACCATGACGCATTGACGTTGTAGTGATGCTTTTGAAAGATTTGTGTAAAGTATAATGTCCACCATCCTCGCTTTTCTCTCGTCCTCTGTCTATTATTATGATATTTATCCTCAATTCAATCGTATTAAAATGTCACAATTGTCTTTTTTTATAATGATTCAATCCTTTAGAATAATTTGTTTCAAATTCAATTAAGTATATACATTATTTAAATCAATCCAGGAGACTGCATAGAAAGCAATATTGTTTGATAAACTTGGAGGTCAGTGTAATTTATGAAACACTTCTTTCTTTTCTTTTTTTTTTCTATCCCCTCATTTTTTGTATGTTTTTTTTTTTGAAACTTGAATTTCATTGATCATGTTTGTATTAAAATCTAAATAGTTACTTTATCTAGGGGATTACTATGAAACAGCCTCTTTTGTTTGCTTTTTGTGATTCCTCCACTGTAATTTGCATGTTCGGTAATTTTTCTGTATATGTATTACCAATGCTGTTTGTTGTTTGAATGCCTGATGTAAAATGTGGAAATTAATTCAATTCAATTCAATTCAATTCAATTCAATTCAATTCAATTCAATTAGGCCTACAAATATGTATCCATATAAATAGCATGAATATGTATGTACATGTACATCATGCATGTACATGTATAATCATATACATTTCAAAATATAAAAATATAATGGCCGCAGGATAGAAATTACTAGTCAGGACTCACCGGCTGTCGAGTAATTCCCGCGGAATCCGATGTCTGTCAGCGACGAGTCAGCATGAAACTCCACTCTCATATACTGTTGTGAACTGAAATAACTGTCTGTAGGCGTCATGCTACCACACAACTTGACAATTTCTTCGTCATCGGCGTTTGGTCCGTCAAGTAGCTGCGCGAAAGACATCAGAATATGACAACGAAGAAGTTATAGGCACTCGTACATAAAAAATAGATTTTCGCTCCTTTTTTTTTACTTCTTACTGATTTTTTTTTCATGCGATGAATACAAATCACATCACAAGTGGACGTGCGATTACAACAATCGTTAAAATATTTCGGGATACACAATTCTGTTGAAAACAAAAGTATGGTGACTGTGTATTCACATGCTTAGCTGATCGTACGGGGTTTTTTTCTCTTTTTTTTACCAGTTTACTTGTGCAGTATTATGATAATATCATAGTTGTTTTGGTCATTTCACTGTCTGTATGATGCTGTTTACATCTATGTATTTTTTTTTGTTATCGGCACGGACCTGCACAAGAATTGTCTTCGCTTGCAGTGTTTACCGTGCATTAAGCAAAAGAATGAAATGAACGCCTAGATTGTACTCTGATAAAAGTAGTCCCATAAAATGTAATAGATTTATCACTTTAGCGCATTATTGTTGGTGAAATTCTACATTAAAAAACATGCTTCTTCAATGAAGAGGAAGGAGTTGAATGTTGGAGAATCATGGAGATAGGAGAGAGCAGTAAAGATTCATGAAACCAAGAGAAGAAAAAACGAAGTCGGCGAACAGTGTGGCTATGGAATGCGGAATCAATGGAGAAAGGACGAATAATCCCTCGAAGGAAGGGTAAGTAGAGGAGAGATGAGAATATGTTGATAGAAGGGAGATAGAGAGAGAGAGAGAGACAGAGAGGCGGGGGGGGGGGGGACAAAGAAAAGAAGTAGAAAAGAACAAATTGAAATTCAATACGTAAATCAGAGGGAGCTAGTATGGATCCTAGAATGAAATGCTGCTGAGAGGGAGAAAAAAAAAATTGGAAAGGAAAATTGATGACAGTTAAGTCCTGAAAAGGTTCCTGTGGGAGAAAAGCAAAAAAATAAGAAATGAAAATGAGGTTAAGTGTAGACCTGAGGAGAGAAGACAAGAGAAATAACCTGTGGAGAAATGTGTAAATTAAGTAGTGGTCCTGAAAAGGACCGTTGGGTTGTATGGAAGGAAGAAATAAAACAAAAAGAAGAAATAAGAGAAGAGAACAGAAAAGAAAAGAAAAGATAAATAGTGTAGAAACAGACAAAAGTGTAAGAGAGAGAGAGAGGAAAGAGAAATGAAACACTGAGTAAAGGTGCTAGTGAAAGTAGCGCAAGAAATCTAGTTATAAGAATAATTAACTAGGAGAACCGAGGAACTTAATTTCCTCGGTTCTCCTAGTTAATTATTCTTATAACTAGATTTCTTGCGCTACTTTCACTAGCACCTTTACTCAGTGTTTCATTTCTCTTTCCTCTCTCTCTCTCTTACACTTTTGTCTGTTTCTACACTATTTATCTTTTCTTTTCTTTTCTGTTCTCTTCTCTTATTTCTTCTTTTTGTTTTATTTCTTCCTTCCATACAACCCAACGGTCCTTTTCAGGACCACTACTTAATTTACACATTTCTCCACAGGTTATTTCTCTTGTCTTCTCTCCTCAGGTCTACACTTAACCTCATTTTCATTTCTTATTTTTTTGCTTTTCTCCCACAGGAACCTTTTCAGGACTTAACTGTCATCAATTTTCCTTTCCAATTTTTTTTTTCTCCCTCTCAGCAGCATTTCATTCTAGGATCCATACTAGCTCCCTCTGATTTACGTATTGAATTTCAATTTGTTCTTTTCTACTTCTTTTCTTTGTCCCCCCCCCCCCCGCCTCTCTGTCTCTCCCCCTCTCTCTCTCTATCTCCCTTCTATCAACATATTCTCATCTCTCCTCTACTTACCCTTCCTTCGAGGGATTATTCGTCCTTTCTCCATTGATTCCGCATTCCATAGCCACACTGTTCGCCGACTTCGTTTTTTCTTCTCTTGGTTTCATGAATCTTTACTGCTCTCTCCTATCTCCATGATTCTCCAACATTCAACTCCTTCCTCTTCCTCTTCCCTTCTATTTCATCTTTCCCCTTCTAACGATGTCCGAACATCCTACTTGATTCTCACACATGCTTCTTCAATATCTTTACTCTCTCAGTCCGAGAGACAAGCCCTCAACGGGTTACCATATTTCGTCCGTTGTATTGCAATCTACACTTATTGTCAATACTATAGAATCTGGCTTACCTGGATCTGGTATAGAAAGCAACAGAGAGGGCATTGTGTTTCAAAGGTACTGCGTCAATATTTTGGGAAAGTCAAGCATCTCAGTTAACATCGGTCCCGATTTGTAATGATGTTATTCTTATTTGGGAGCCATTGTTTATTTTGAGCAACCCGTGACAGATGACTCTAGTTTGTGTGTCTCGATCTGTTTGATTTGTTGTTGTTGTCCTCATAACGTTATCCCATATAGGATTCACGAGGTCTCTATCACTCACTACCGTACTTACTCTCAGATAATCAAACGCGCAAGAAGCTTGATACTCTAGGTGCAGATCCACGACGGTGAACTTCACCGTACTATTCGGCATGGCTGCGATTATCCAGGAGCAATCCGAGTAGCTCGGATAGCGGTTCGGGTAGAGCGGGCTCTCGACGTAACCGTTGCCAGTAAGCGAGACCTCAACGCAATCTATGTCAAAGGAGAATCATGTAGAAGAAAATGAGGTAGGGGCCTTATTACTTCCTGTACTTTGTATGTGTGTGTGTGTGTGTGTGTGTGTGTGTGTGTGTAAAATTTGATGTGTGTTTTTCCATCGAACCCGGGTAATCACTTCAAAGAAGACGGCTCAGTCACTTTGAAACGCTTAACAGTTACATACAATCATGTAGGGCTACTGATCTAAAATATCACATAGTTCTGTCTATAGAGTGTTGATTTCACGAGAGTCGAATTCAGACTACAAATAAATATACATAGAAGGCAAATGAGTATAATGATGCACCATTCATTCAGAAAAAAAATGTAATGATAAACAAAAAAGTTACGAAGGTCACATTAGATGACGCGGCAACCCGACCCTGCTGGAAAGAACAGTGTTCCACAGTGTGAGAAACACAGTGTGAACACAATATGAATACATTGTGAACACAGTGTGAAATCTCTTCACACTGTTAGATTCGAGCGTTTGAACAGTGTCAACACATTGGGAATCATCAGTTCACAGTGTGACACAAAACATTACTATGTACACACTCTGTGAAAACCAAACCAAACTACAGTATGAAACCATCTCCACACTGTTAAATTCGAGCGTTTTTACACAGTCGAATATGTGACCACACTGTGACCATACTGTGGAACATTGCGTTCTTTCCAGTATGGGAATGCCATGTCAACTCTTCGAACAGGGAAAAATAAATTGTAGCACCATCATCCTGCCGGGGAGGCCCATTCTGTTTGGTCTTTTATTTCTTTTAACATGCTCCCTCGTCAGAATGGAGCGTTTTGATGTCATTTTAGGTTTTATTTACACATGAACATCAGTGAATACTAAAGGTATGTGTGTGTGTGTGTGTGTGTGTGTGTGTGTGTGTGTGTGTACGTATTACCATGTGTACAAAGTTAGAGAGGAGTTATCAATGATAAAAGGAGTTACCGGTTACGACAAACTTGAAGGAGCACGTTGCAATATTGTCGGAGGTGTCGTTGGCCGAGTAGATGATGTCCCTACTCCCAACAAGGAACATGTCGCCCGGATCGTAGTTCGAGAACAATGAGACTGCCCCGGAGTTGTCCGTGGCTGTCGGGGGCGTCCACACGCCGGCTGCTCTCTTCGCGCCCGGCGGCTGGACATTTACGGCCCGGTCAAGTGGACATCTGTCAATTCTTGGGTCTTCCATATCTTATAATCAAGCGCACGCAATATTGAGGATAATAATCCTGTGATAAATCTACTAAAAAATACTCTTCAAAAGGGTGACTTCATTTCGTTCGTATTTGTATTTTATCATTATCAAATGAACTATGATTCGAGTCAAAATAAGGTAACTATTTATCACCACTTGTGAGATTATCGATATAAGAAACCCGATTGAATTTTATTTCTTCGAAATTTGTATGATTTGGAATGGTATTATCAATAATTGTCATTATCCTACAACGGAATAGAATTTTTGTGTGTATGCAACAAACCACAGTGAAAAAAGATATGTCTTATTTACATGCATTATCATGATTTACTCTGCTTTTTTAAATATTTGTGGGGCACAGGATATTGAAAATCTGAAGATCACACATAAAGTTTAGGTATATCGTACGACCAATTCAATTCGAGACAACGATGATAAATTCTAACCCGTTCCCTTCGGGAAACTGTTAGCCTATGCATAGGCCTATTTAATCTATGGGGGGGGGGGGGGTTAGCATTCAGTGTGGAACGGGTTAGCTATGGACGATCGTCACTGATCGTGGGTGAATATCATCGCAGCACTGGTTATAGCATTGCACTCGACGGGAGTCATCATTTTACAGAATATCAGTTAAATTCCTGTGCAGGACTCATCGACTATGTGTCTCAGAATTGTTCTGCTTCCCATACAAACCCAAACTTACCAGTTACTGTGACATCGAACGAACACTCCGCCGTGTTACCGGCGGCGTCTGTCGCCGTGTATGTGACGGTGGTGGTCCCGAGCGGAAATTCGGCGGGAGTGGAATGTGTCGATGTGACCGTCACCCTGCCGGAGTTGTCCGATGCCGACGGCTCTGTCCAGCTGGCCACGGAGATCCCGCAGGGGTCAACCGAGACCGACATGGTATTTGGGCATCCTGTGAACGTCGGGGCTTCCTTTTCTGTGGTTGCATATTAATGTTGATAATGATACATATATTCATAACGGGCAACACATCTACTCAAGGTGCTCATTTAATGCGCGCTCACAAATCATTAATGTTCATAAGACATTTAAGAAGTACAAAAAAGACAAATAAAGAGGCCCGAATGAAAGTCGCGTCACACCTATTCAAGATCTCTTTGTTTCTGGATATCTCAGTAATTTCGAAACCGATTTTCATCAAATGTGACCCTGCACCTCAAAACAAACAAAAAGTCGCCAGACATGAATTTGTAATTAAGACCACATTCTGAAAGAGCAGACTTTAAGCTTTAAAATAATGTATAACTCAAATCAAATGGACTCTCCTAACCTATCTAAATATTGGAAAGAAAGCACAAACTCAGGAAAAGTGTGAACTGAGAAAAGAGGCTTTGAAGTACAGTGTCTATTCAAGCGCTTAATCTTTACCAAACCGTGCTGGCTGTGCGATGAATGGGACAAAAAACAGGTAGTAAACCATCAGAGTAATAACAATGAAGGGATTATCAGATTAAATTGAAATTAAGCATGCCTCATTAACACATTCTGTTCATAATTAATGCTAACTTTCAAAGCAGTAGCATTATCCTTTCAAAAGTTATTAGAGTTGAAAGTGAAGAGTGTGGACAAGGTTTTTCAGAAATGAAAGAGGGATTCTAAAGACACACCTAATCACACTATTCTACCAAAAATGTTCGAGATAAACTGCTAAAAAAACACACTTTCCTGCCCGTTTTACGATACCAAATTTTAGTATAATGTAAAAGAAGACGTGCTCTTTAAGAAAATCTGAAAAAGTCAAATTCGGCTAGGTTGACCCATTTCACTTATTTTCAGTCCTCACGCAAAATCAGTGTGTGCGACTTTATGTTCGTTTTGAGGTCCACGGTCACAAATGAACTATTGATTCCTCTTAGAATGGTATGTTCTTTAATAATTCATCTAAATGGTTTCTAAATATCTCGCAAAAAGTTGAAACCTGAATCCCCATCTCAACCAAATCTATACTATCCCTTTAACATGATCAAGACAAATATCAGATGAATCTCTTCCTCTCCCTTTTCACTCTATTTTTTCTCCTATGCTTTTATCTCGGATTCCAATCTGATTTAGATCTCATGACACGACTATTGGATCGGTTTTATGTGTATAGCTTCTTGGAGGGAGTGGTCAGTTTATTTAAGGAGATAACGTGGTTGCTCCAATTTTTCTGTTTTTGTTTCTTTGTTTGTTCTAAGGTGGAATATAAACCAATATGATTCCATTATCTATTCTTCTTTAGATGTGTATATCTCAGGAAATGATATTAACGCAAAAGGTTAACAATCGCTGCAACATGCAGGATAATTGTACAAAAATCACATGCACCAATGGTCCTTGCTGTAATTGAAAATGTCGATTTAATCGATTATGTCGCAACGATGCATGTGATGTTGAATGACTATTTATCGGCTTCGTTTTCTGTTTGTGAACAGTATTGGTTTTGGGTGTCAGTGTTCAATGTTATAGCAAATGACCGAAGAGTTTGCCATTGTGGATAATAAAGAAAGTCCATCAATTAATCGATCAATCAATCAATAAACCTTTGTCGTTTTCTGTTTGTGAACAGTATTGGTTTTGGGTGTCAGTGTTCAATGTTATAGCAAATGACCGAAGAGTTTGCCATTGTGGATAATAAAGAAAGTCCATCAATTAATCGATCAATCAATCAATAAACCTTTGTGGAAAAGATTACACATGGACTTTATACATTTTCGCATACAATAGGCATCTTCCTGGACTTTTCAAAGGCTTTTGATACGATTAATCACGGTATACTTCTTTCTAAGTTATCCCATTATGGTATTCGCGGAAAAGCCTTGCAATGGTTTACGAGTTATTTATCTGACAGATTTCAATATGTACATGTGAACAGTTTTGATTTTTCTGTGAAGAAAATAGAATGTGGTGTTCCGCAAGGAAGTTTGTTAGGCCCACTGTTATTTATAGTTTACATTAATGATTTTTTTTAGATCTTCAGATAAACTCTCTTTCATATTATTCGCAGATGATTCCAATCTTTTCTATTCTCACCCTGACCCTAATACTTTAATTAGTACAGTGAATGATGAATTGAGGAATGTCTCACAATGGATATATGCAAATAAATTGTCACTGAATATTGAGAAGACAAAGTATATGTTTTTCAGTAATTCTTTAGATAGATTACCAGGTAATGTTATATTTGACACTACTCCTCTAGAAGAGGTTTCGTCTATTAAATTCTTAGGTGTTTGTGTTGATAATAAGTTATCATGGAAGTGTCACATAAACAATATTTGTAAAGTAATTGCACGTAACATAGGCATAATGAATAGATTGAAATATTATCTTCCTTCTTCGGCTTTGATTACGTTTTATTCAAGTTTGGTATTGCCGTACTTGAATTACGGAATTCTTGCTTGGGGGAATACATATTCGACATTGTTAGATAAACTTTTTCTTCTGCAAAAGATGGCGCTCAGAATCGTTTTTAACCTTCATATCCGAGCACATACTGACAAGCTTTTCCTTGAGCACAAAATTCTGAAAATAAAAGAGTTGTATTTGTTTCAACTTGGTCAATTTATGTTTAATTACAACTGCAATCATCTACCCAAAATATTTTATTCTTTATTTCACCGTAACAGCCACGTACATAATTATCCCACTAGACAATCTAAAGAATTTCATCTTCCCTTAGTTAGAACTGTACACACTCAAAATACATTTGTTTATACCGGACCCAGATTTTGGAATAGCTTAGATAATGATCTAAAAGAATCTGTGAAGTTAATTACATTTAAGTATAAACTCAAAAAATATTTGTTTTCTAAATATACCAGTTCATTCTGTTCAATGAAAAAACCAGTCATGTTTCACTTTTCCTTGAGATTTTGTAGTGTGTCCACAGACCTTTTCCATCCCTGCTCCTTTTTCCTCGTTCTTCGTTGTCCAGTATCTGTCTGAGTGCATTTCCTCAAATTCTGTTATTTCTGTGTATTGTGTTATTGTTGTTGTTGTTGTCGTCGTTATGTTTTTTGTGGCCGATTACATATCTTCCTTTCCATTCAATTTTCCTGGCACACCTGGACCCATAGTGTCTGTGCCACAAATGTGATATGTTATATAGTTTATACGTTTGCATCCTAAAATCATAGTAAGTATTGTTCATAGTATCAACATCATTATATCAATGAGTAAAATGTACAATAGTATATAGAAGAATTTAAAATGAATATGTCTTATTGGTATAACAAATTGGTGCTGTTGTTGTTTTGTTCCAGTGTTCCACGTTTTACATGCGTGGCTTTTTTAGTGGAACACTGTTTTCCATCATTGTGATTATTTACTATTTTTGTTGCCATGACAAAGTGCATTGTTTCTTTTTTACGACATCATTCGTGTATAATATACTTTACATTGTATTGAAAAAATCCTTTATCGGACGAGTGTAAGAGAAATGAAAAAAAAAATTGTATCACTTTGGATTATGTCAACTTTTTCTTTTCTTTTCTTTGTGATGATGGAAATAAATAAACTATATTGAATTGAATTGAATCAATCAATCAATCAATCAATCAATCAATCAATCAACCAATCAATGAATGAATGAATCAATCAATCAACCAATCAATCAATCAACCAATCAATCAATCAATATATCAATCAATATATCAATCAATCTCAATCAATTTATCAATCAACCAATCATCCTAAGTCAGACTGTACCGTTATAGTAGTAAAAGGCAAGAAATCCAGGTCTAGTAATAGAGCCATCGGTGAACATATCAATTCTAAGATTTTCCTGCGAGCTGGTGTAGGTAAGACCATCATTCTGCCCGCATATTGATGTTCCAAGAGCGGTATCGCTTGTTAAATCGCCATCATAAACCTGTGAGAGGAATAGGATAGCAAATCAAGCTTAAGAAAGGCAAAGAATACAAAAAAACCCCCCAAAGTATTGTACCATTCTTTTTTCTTTTTTGTTTAGGAAGAGCCATACATTCTTAGCACTGAGGTAAGTCACTGTTACATTCACAGTAAAGAAAGCAGGGAACCATAATCGGACGATGCAACAATTTGTTAAATACTGCAATGTGAGCCATGTAATATGGCTTTCAAAGCAAATAATGATCATTTTTTAATCCCTTTCAGAGCAGATATTTACAGTGAGGATGTGTTGAACACATCTATATTGCTCGGCTACAATAAGAAAACCCGGATTTTTATTTCAAACGTTGGTCGTTTTTCTTTTAACAGATGGGAAGGGGGGGGGGGGGAGATAAACAAATCAATGCATGAATCTTTGCATCTGCTATGCATCTCTGCATCTCCCAAATGTTGATTTAGCACTGAGGTCACCGGCCTGCAAGGATACAGGAGCCAGAGTGATGGTGTATTACTTTATAGTATCCAAACCGGTAGCAAGAAAATAACAAACAAACAAACAAACAAACAAACTAGTAGACCACGTTACAACCAAGTGAAATAAGCGACTTCAAGGAAACAAAGGCGTGACTGAATGTTGACAAACATTGAAAGTTTGAAGGAACTCTTACAATCGATTCGAATCAATGCTAATTAGTTATGATTTTTTTTTTTGAAGTTTCGGTGTCGTTATCGCTGAATAAAGTAGACTACTAACGTCATTATGAACAGTAGTGTAAAGAAAAGTGGAGGAGAATTCCACAAAATTTCATTTTTTTTTCATGAAAACTACACATTCCATTGACTTCTGACTACTGACATAATATATTAAGGGAAATATTGTCCCCCTGTTTTTTTAAAGAGGCAAAGTTAAGTGATCCTTCATTATGCTATAAACATGATATAAGGGTAATTATTCGTTAAATTTTCTTAATATTCTCCATCCAAAAACAAATACTGTTGTACATAACGACGTCATAAACTGTGTTAGTCTTGTTATCCATCAATAACTTCATCCATAGTTTAAAAATGTATTAGTTTTGAATTGTTCCATTCTCTTGAAACTTCATTGATGCGTTCTACTATGATTACTGCTTTTACTCAAACCATATTTAAATTCATGTTTTGGTTTTCTTTAAAACTAATATTTCTTTACACAAATTTAATTCAATGTAAGATTTTTTTTTTCATCGTAAACAATAAATTGGTAATTACATGGTGTTATTTCCTCACAACTGCCTCGTTAGTTTATAAGAACCATTATGACTAAAATAATTTTCTTTTTTAAGATGTGTGATAGAATTGTTTTACTACTTCAACCATTACCACCGAAACGTGGATAGATATATATATATAGATGATTCAAATGAAAGCGAGTGAAGAAGAGAGGAATATAAATTGAGAGAGAAACAGAGAGGAAGAAATAAAGAGGAAAGAAGGAGGTAGATAGATAGATAGATAGATAGATGAATAGATAGATATATATGAATAGATAGATAAACAGAAAGACAGATAGATAGATAGATATATAGATAGATAGATAGATAGACAGACAGACAGACAGACAGACAAACAGACAGACAGATAAATATCAAGGAAAAGAGGGAGGGAGCAATAAGTACTTACATTGATGTAATCGAAACCACAATTAGCTTCCAGGTAGAATGAAATAAACGTCACCGTGACAAGCCTCCCTGCGGGTGCTCTTATTATCCACGAGCAATCGTAATTATTTGGATAGTTGTTCGGATAATTGATGGTCTCAAAGTAGCCACTAAAAGCAGTCAGTTCATTCAGCCCGCATTCTGTAAGACAGAAGTAACAGTAAACATTGTTTTTCCTTTTAACTGACGAATGTGTGCTTTGTATTGCTATTTAAACAGAAATATGACATCATTATCATATTTGCCTGCCTCTCGTCACTGGAATAAAAATTACTACATCTAGAGAGGAGATCCACCTAAAAAATAAATCAACTTCAAAGGAAACAGAAAATATTTCCTGTAGAATGACTAAAAAATGACAAAAAATATGATAATATGTTAAGGAAGATACGACATTTTGAAATTTCATTTTTTCCAGAAAAAACATTTCTCTCACAATTTTCACGTAATTGATAGAAGAAATTAAAAAAAAAGATATTGTCATCTAATTCAAGTAAAAACATGTTCTTGTACCAAAATATATTAGAGTTAATATTTGCTCCTTATTGTTTTTGGGTAAGAAGAATTCCTGTGTAAGAAGTAAATAAAACATTTTGAGAGCATGACATCATCATTATTTGCATATTACGTGTGCTTGTAACGGATATGACAATTCTGTTCAAGTATGGAAAAGCTATATTTACGTAAATAAAATTTAGGGCCTATCACTAGTTTGCTTGCCTAGATCAAGGATCTAGGTAATAGGCGAGCCTATTAATACCTGCAGCTCCTGTTTGATTAAACGTACTCGGATACAGCCAATTTAGGACACAATTGAGGTTCTAATATAAATATAGACCAATCCAACGTGGCAGAACACCCGCGGCCATTCACTGCGGTGAACCTGCTGCACACGCCTATGGCGCGCCATTTGCCCAATAATTCTGATAAACTCAGTTTATCGCCCCAAAACTTTGTTTATCAGTCGATAAACTTAGTTTTTCAAGAGAAACTCTGCTTATCGACTGGAAAACTAAGTTTATCGCGATAAACCTAGTTTTTCACTTGATAAACAGAGTTTATCGATAAACTGAGTTTTTCGCGCTCGATAAACAGAGTTTCTTGATAAACCTAATTTATCGCTTGATAAACTAAGTTTATCACTCGATAAACAGAGTTTTTCGATAAACTAAGTTTCTCATTACAAAAAGTGCTGTGACATCCTCCATAGGAAACGAGCGTTTTTAAATGCACCGCGCAGAGCGCACAATCAGGTATAGGACATTTACACGGACTCTCGACTTTACGAACTCATACCTCCCAGAATATGTATTTTTGCTGAAATGCACCTGGTTTTTATAAAAATCTAGTTTTCAAGCTTGCTCTACATACCTCATTTGTAGAGTTTTGTGAAAATTTTACATCGGTACCTTTCGAGTTGAAAATTAGGTGTCATTTCTCACTCAAACGCAATCAGCTCTGCGACAACACGCAATTTTACATTGACGGCGCGGTGTGCCAACTGTGAGCCTGAAGGCCATTTTTGGAAGGGCTATTTTACTGCCATACCTGTTGTTTTTGTACAATGCACCTGCCTAGTGAGTTACAGCAAATACTCATGTGTATTTGTACTGAGTTTGGAGGAATTTCGTGAAACTTCCCCATCGGTACCTTTTCGATATTCATAAACCATGTTAGTTTAGCCCCGAGTGAATAACCCACCAATATGTTCATACACTAAAGCATTTGCGCGTCCCTGCGTGCTTCTCACATGAATACGCTACGCTGATTGGCTAAATGTCATTGGCCTTACGAGGTCGTATCGAGTCAACGCGTGATCGTGACGTAGCGCGTATGCAAATTCGTGACGTGACAATAGGTACGCGCGTCTTTATTACTACTTAGATTTCATTAATACATTAGCTCAACGTAGCATTTGCGGCGCGTGATTGCATCATGAATATGTATTATTTTTCAACGCTCACTGCACTGTGATTGGTGGTATGCAAATAACGGATCTACGTTATAGCTCATTATCTGTTTGTCACCGTTCGCGTGTAGACTTTTTGTAATGTCGAAAAACTAAGTTTAACGATAAACTCTGTTTATCAAGCGAAAAACTGAGTTTATCGATAATCATGGTTATTTCAGCTTTGGTGAAAGGGAGCGCTAGCACGGTCGAAATTAGCTGCAGGATTAGGAGGTGGAGTTCGGCACGCAGTGCCACGCACTAGCCGCAGTCTTGCGACTACAGTACCCAGTAGTCACGACGGCATCCCACGTGAAACGTTAACGCAAACCAACACAAAGTGCACTGTCTGTCAAGCCTCAATGGGATGCGGTAAATCCTCTATGAACTGGTCCTATACACGACCACGAGCAGTGGCAACGCTCAGAGCCATACGGCTGTACTCTGGCAACACTATTCAAAGCTCAAAGCGCCCACTACTGACAAATCTTGAATAACTCTGATTATAGATAAACTGAGTTTTTTCGGCGATAAACTTAGTTTATCGCGATAAACGGAGTTTATCGCCGAAAAACTATGTTTATCGCGATAAACTGAGTTTATCGCCGAAAAACTCAGTTTATCGCTCGATAAACAGAGTTTCTCTCAAAAAACTCAGTTTATCGACTGATAAACTAAGTTTTTTTCGGCGATAAACTTAGTTTATCGCCAAAAAAACTATGTTTTAGTTTATCGCGATAAACGGAGTTTATCGCCGAAAAACTATGTTTATCGCGATAAATGGCGCGCCATACACGCCTATGAATACGTAGCGGGTGCGAGCCAGTTTCACGCATTATCATCCATTATCAAGCATTCGCCATAAGCGAGCTCGTAATGGTCACCGCATTTTGTTGGCGGCTTTTGCTGTATGCACGTGAAAGAAATTGAGCCCACTATTTATTCAAAGGGATTAATTATTCGAGTAGTGTTTATTGCAACTGGTTAACAAATTGACTTGAATAAGCTCTGAATCGTTCGATGTTTTAGTATAGTAGCCATGACAAAGGAAATCACGGTGTTGCGACAAGGATTGTCGCCCCCGGCTCGGGGGCGACAATCCTTGACGGAGTTGGCGTCAAGGATTGTCGCCCCGTCAAAGATTGTCGTCTGGCGACAATCTGTGACGAGGGCTGGCGGCAAGGATTGTCGCCCACCATCGAAGCACATTTTGCTGGGTAATATCGTTCTTGACATAGTCATTGAAATACCAACACATAACTTACATGGCTACATCCATGCAAACATGCCATGTAAAAAGTCATGGTGAGGTTTCAAGGGAGTATGTGCGCGCGCACATGATAAGAACGTTTAGTGTCCGTTTGTGCGTGTGTGTGTGTGTGTGTGTGTGTGTTAGTGTTAGTGTATAAGTATGATGGAAGAATGTGTGTATTATGTCAGCGTATGTGTTTTGGCTGCGCGTGGGGAGGGATACCTGTTTGCTGGCATAAACGTTATATTAATTTTATCAGCAGCTTTTACTTTGATGAGTTTGTTTGACGGATTTGTATATGAATTATCGGAGTGGTGCTTGCGTGCGGGCGGATGCTGCTTTTATGCATACGGTCCATTATGTCTTATGTCTTATGTCTCTTTAGTCCGAAGGTTCGTTATTCCGAATTTCATTTTTGGATCAACGAACCTTCGGAATAACGCCACAAATGTTCGAATTAACGAACCCTTTTTTCATTTTCGGATTAACGAACCTCTAAATATAGGAAATTGTGTGTTTCTGATAAGTGAACCTTTGGAAAAACGAACCTTCGGAATAACGAACCTTCGAAATAACGAACAACACCCGTGTGTCGTATGTGTGTAGGTGTGTGTATGTATGTGGGTTGGTGAATGTGGGTGTGGGATGATTTAGGTTTTGGTTAATCGGGGGTTTGTGGGTTGGGGATTTGATTTGAAGAAGGATAGTTATAAATGGTATGACAGATTTCGGTAGGATTTGATATTTAGGATAGATGAAGATTTGTTTCGGTTGGGGGGTGGGTGGTCGGGTTTCTTATGACTGATTTCATTTTAGATTTGTATCATGTATTTGTGTTCTTTTATGTATATGCCCTTGTAAGTAAAAAGGTGTTACATGATCCAAACCAATATATTCAAGGGATATAGGTTTGGTAGGGCCCTACATGTCAAAACTTTCTCGTGAAGAAATTGTTAGTAGGGTTGGTCTATAATCGAGTTATCTATGTTGAAGTGAGATTATTTGTAGTATAAATTGACAAATGAATTTGTTGGTGATTTCGAATTGCCATTTGTAACGTTTTTGTTCATGTTACAACCAGAATGGGTCGATTTATGAACAATTTGAATGAAATCAATTAATATCAAGGGAAAAAATGTTGAGGTGGTTTATGTGCATTATGAGGATTTGAGCGTTTGTTGGTGTTTGTTTACAATACGTATGTATTGGCGGTGTGCATATGACAAAGAATAGTGATACGGAAGTTATAGTTAAGACTGATGGAAGAATATGACTACAGTGAAAAAAAATAACAAAGACAGATAACATTAAGGGAGGGTACCTCCCTCGTATGCCTTTTCTCTCGGTCTCTCTCTCCCAGCCCGCCTCACCGCTGAAATTGACACACCCATACTATTTTGAAATCAACGCTGCTGTGAACTCGATAACTAGCCCGAGCCGGGGGCGACAATCCTTGTCGCAACACACGGGCTTACATAATCGAGCAAGATTCGAACCTATGACCTCTGCAGACTGATCACCAGGCAGGTGCCCCCACAAAAAACAGCGAACGTCCGCCCGACATCCAGTGCTGGTTCTAATCCTTTATAGCATCCAGCATATACTTCGTAATGATTCAAATTGATGAAATTCTTGCGGCGAGTTACTTACGTCGATGTAGAGCAGCTGCACCCTCTCACTGTCGGGCGGAAGTTTAGTGGTTTATTGGATAAGACGCCTTCCAGTGACCATGAGGTCGTAGGTTCGAATCCTGCTCTATGCCATTCTTTTAATCATTTCAAGTTTGTCAAGGCTACTACTAGAAATATAATACCTGTGATTCTTTATGTCGACGTGGGGTAATCTGTCAAATAGTTGTTATAAAAGCTAGTAGTTGCTATGGGGCCTATCGTTATTGTTAGTTATAGTTATTGCTACTAGTTGCTATAGTTGCTATTTGTAACGTATTATGATAATGGCTGAAATCTCACCGCGGACTATGACATCGAAGGAACAAGTTGCCGTGTTCCCTGCCGCGTCCTCGGCCGTGTAGCTGACGCTGGTGCTACCAAGGTTGAAAGTGTCGCCGGAATTATGGGTAGAGGTCAAGGTGTAGTTGCCCGAGTTGTCGGAAACTGGCAGCTGCGCCCACGAAACAGCTCCGGACGATGCTCCGGGCGCTAGCGTGGCTGTCTCCTCTACCGGGCATGCTATGACGGGACTGGTGCTGTCTGTAAAGTTTGAATTGGAGAAGAAGAACAAGACGAATGGGTATCAAGAGGAAGATAAAGAGAAGGGAAAAGAGAAAATTCAGTTGAGAAGGTAACTCAACTGCGACTCCTTGAAGCTTGCGGAGGTGCATAAACGTCTTTGTTTGTTTGTTTGTCTGTTTGTTTTAACAGAAGGAGCCTCGGAGGGCTCGGCAAGCTTGATGAGAGCAACCTCCATGACAAAAAGCAGCTCTCAAAACAAAAACAAAAACAACGGAAGTAGTTGCGTTTTTTATTTCTGTTTTACAGCTCCCGCGAAAAAAAAAGAACATATCAAACTGGAGAAATGAAAGGAAAGGAGATGAGGAAGAAGAGGAAGAAGAAGAAGATAGGGTAGTATGGGATTGAAGGAAAATGCGCATTATGTTAATCGATTTAATCTTCCTTATGATGGTAACATTTAGACGTGTGCACTGGCTCGTGCTGCTGTGAGGCGATTCTTAAGAAACTAACATGATGCTTACCAATGACAGTGATGACGAAAGAGCAGGACGAATTCACGTTCCCGCTGACGTCTTCAGCCGTGTAGGTCACCGTCGTGGTCCCGATCGGGAACAACGTCCCGCTACTCTGCGACGGCGTTAACGCGACCATGGCGGGTGCGTTGTCAGTGGCGGCAGGTGGAACCCAGCAAACGACTGCCCCGGGGCTGTCTCGACTGGCACTGACCGTTTGGTCAAGTGGACAGTTGCTGATTTCTGGAGCCTCGAGGTCTAAAGACGTCAAAGTCATAAAGAATTAAAGATATCACAACTGTTCATCAATAATTTTTGTTGTGAACGAAATTTTCGTAGTGTACCCTACCAGTGACTATTCAACCAAGCTCCCTCATCTTTGGTAATTTTATGCCTTGTATTCAAAAGTGCGGTACTGCCGTGTCGGTTACTGCCGGGAGCGATGCATTGAGCAAAAAAAAAATCACACTCGTGGTCACACTACAGAAAACCAAGCGTAGTTTGAAAATGAGAGGTTTGCTTCCAAAGTGCAAGCAGGAAGTTTCGCTGGCAGATAACTTCGCATCGCAGGTAAGCTTGCAGTCACTCTGCCCAAACTACGTGGTGTGTGAGGAAGTCTCGAGAAGAAGCCTGGTGTGACCTTCCAATATAATATTATTTCAAATGCTGATGTTGGATCATTCTTATTCCAGACAACAGGGGTAATCACCAGCTCTCCATTACATGGCTCAATCACATGGGTCACTAGTAATCACAAGCACCTCACGTGCAATTTCATTTCAATGCTTCCGTCGATAGTATTTGGGCTCTTCGTCGTAAACTATCGGTTGTCTGTTTTTTCAGCATTGCATACACGAACACTCGTGTTACCGATTGCTGTATTGGTATCACCGTTCCACCGTGCGGTATCGTTTGCCATTTTTTCTAAGTTACACTAAGTTAGGCTTTTGAATTGTAAAATTGTTGTACAACTGTGACGTCATAAAGAGCAGATGCATTCTCTTCAAGACGCACAAAGTTGCACTTGAAATCATTCACAACTTTGAAAATTCATAACTTTTGAACGTTTTTGTAGAATGTTCTTCAAATTTTCATCGGCTGCTTCCGTAATCTTTTCAACCATTCATTCTTCATTCATTCCTTCCTTTCATTTTAATTTCCAAACAACTCACATTCATCACAAATGTCAAAATAATAGTAGGGCTTTAACAATTATATCATGTACCATAATATATCATGTGAAAACTTGTCTTTTTAATTTATATATCCTGTTGGAAAGAACACAGTGTCCCAGAGTGTTCACAGTATATTCACACATTTTTGTGATAATCAAACGCTCGACTTTAACAGTGTGAAGATGATTTCACAATGTGTTGTGTGTTTCTTCATTGTGTGTTCGCATAATGGTATTTTCTTTCATACTATGAGAGGATGAGTAACAATGTGCTTACAATGTTAAAATACCCGAGTCGAACAATTTGAATAAATTTTACACTGTGTTCGCAATGTGTTTCAACTGTGGAACTATATATTTTCTCAAGCAGGGCGTATGTGCTTGCTTGTCTGTCTGTCTGTCTTGGTGTATGTGTGTATGCATATCTATAAATCCTACTAAACATTATTACATAATTGCCATGAAAGGGGAAGCGTCCCCATTTAGTCCTAAACTTAACAACATGCGCTTGTGAGTAATGCTATTGCTAGGTTGAACATCTTACCTTCAACAAGAACTCCGAATGTGCAAGTGGCAACATTTCCCGAGTCATCCGCAGCGGTGTACGTCACATTGGTCTGGCCAATCGGAAAGCCCTGGCCGGGCTGGTGGGTGGAGCTAAGGACCACGTAGCCACTATTGTCCGTAGCTGTTGGTTCCATCCAGAGGACCGAGGCGGAATCCTTGCCTGGTGGAGTGCTGCTAGATTGGTCGCCGGGACAGCCGAGTATCGTTGGGATATCCAGGTCTGAAACGGCAAGATCGGTACAACAACACTTGCTTGAATATTAATGTCTGTACATTTCTAGCACCCAACCACACAGGCACAGACACAGACACAGACACAGGTACAGACATGGGTACAGACACAGACACAGACACAGACACAGGTACAGACATGGGTACAGACACAGACACACAATCACAGACACGGACAGACACAGATACAGACACAGACACAGGTACAGACATGGGTACAGACACAGACACATAATCACAGACACAGACACAGACACACAGTCACAGACACAGACAGACACAGACACAGACAGAAACAGACACACACACACAGTCAAAGACACAGACACAATGGGAGTTTTCCTCCCATGGACAAATACTCTCACAATGTCAATTTTTACCCTACAGTGCTGACTATTAAAATATAGTTAAAAATAAGGTGAATAGCTTTTTCTCGTCCACACAAACTTACAAAATATACTGCACGCATACACAAACACACAGTGTGCATACCACGTACCTGCTACGTCCACGGTGATGAGCATATTTCCGTGTTGCCGTATGGATCAGTCGCAGTATATGTAACCACAGTGCTGCCAACAGTGAAATTGTCTCCGGGGTTATAGTCCGAAGGTGACGTTCACCTTGTCCGGAGTTGTCAACGGCCGTGGGTTCCGTCCAAAACACAGCCGAAGTGTTGGAGGCTTGGATGACCGGACAGAAGCCGAAGGACGGTTTTTCAGTATCTGACATAGTTCGAGGCAACATACAATAGTAGAAAAATAAAGCGAAATTCAGTCAGTGTCACAGTCGATGAAAAGAAAATAACAAGCGAGGTAAACAAACACAATCACATGAAGATGCGATGACGCAAGGAAATTAATCTGCTTTAAAGATGGATTTCAGAGTGCAAATTCACATGCAATCACTTTAATGGCCTTTCTATGCAATGCACTGGGTACTTCATTCAAAAAATGCGCAGAAGCCTATAGCTAGGGTGAGTAACATTAGTTGCGAGCAGCAGTCAGTCCAAGAAGTAGAATCAGTATTCAATTTTCCTGGCACGGTTAAAATATTGATAGTTATGATAACGGTCTTCTTTGTCCAGGGTTGTCTCTTCAGTTTTGCCGCTGCTCTAGAAGAGGACAATGTCATAATCAGTACCATTTACCATTACCTCAGTCATTGAGGGGGAAAAAAGGACTCAAGGAATGTACTTGATACAACCTCATCGTTATCGTGTCTTACTATTGAGAGATTCATGGGCAAGATTTTGGGAGACCTACTGTTCCCATCATGAATATGCATTAGCTTGTGAGGAATGGAATTGATATACATTACCAAATACGGAAATGGTGAATATGCATGTGAAGGTGTTCCCGCTTCCGTCGACAGCTGTATAATTCACATCCGTGCTGCCGATAGGGAACACATTGCCCGGGTCGTACGTCGACAGGAGGCTAGCCGAGCCCGAGTTGTCGGAGGCTGTCGGTGGCATCCAGGTGACCGTCGCCGTGTCATTGCCCGCGTCCGTCGACACGCTGAGGTTACCGGAACAACCACTCAAATCAGGCGGTTGTACGTCTGTTCCAGATTGGAAAAAAAAATTGTAGCAATGCATCAGTGGTGACGTTTGGGGAGGGTTAGTAACCAAAATGAATAAACAAGAAAGTGGATGCATCAATAGATAAACGGATTGACACGTAAATGTATAAATACTTAAATAGATGAACGAATAAAAAGATAAGAAGACACAATAACAATACACAAAATATAAACTTAATTCTAAAAGGTTACAGGTAAAGAAAGATAAGGCCTAGCTGAGGTAGGCCGACATCAAAAGACAGATATACGTGATTGACACGTCAGAGGGAGTTCTAACAAATCACGAGCTGATTTCACTGAAGGAGATAAATCTAGACCTGCTCTAAGATTTGAATTTGATGGAAAAACGAAAACAAGTACAACGCATAGGTAAATCTCTGTTGGAGTATGTTGTGCGCAATCAAAAGTATAACATTTTGTCTTATTCATGTTCAAAAACTAGGCTTCCTATGATTCTAAAGTGGTTGCATCATTGCAAAGGTCACAGATGAAAATACCTCAAATTTCACGTCGAGTCAAGGACGTTTTGTTTGTAATTGTGTACATGGGTCTGAAGGAATGTAGACTATACCAGAAACGATGACGTAGAAGGTGCAGGTGGCCGTGTTGTCGGACGGATCAGTTGCCGTGAATATCACGGTCGTATTGCCGATGGGAAACGCATCGCCCGAGTCCGCCGTAGACGTGATGTTCACCGTTCCCGAGTTGTCCGAGGCAGTGACCGGAAGCCACGTGACAATCGCGTTGGGGCTGTCCAAGTCAGTGTTGACGGACCGATCGTTCGGGCAGCGATAGAAGCTGGGGCTTTCAGTGTCTAGAGAAATGGGGAGAGCGCGTTAGATATTTCCATTAGATCGCAACTTAGTCTCAATGTGTATCAACAATTGACATGGACTAGCCATATTCTAACGCTGAGCAGTTATCAATTTTGCATCAACAGCGTACCAGTGGCATTACCCAAGTGGGAGAGTAATGTGTTAATGTTGTATTTATTGCAAGAGGCATGTAGGTGTGTGTGTGCGTGTTATGAATTCTTTACATCCATCACATTTTTTTACGTTCTACTTGATATACTTTTTATTTGTTTTACTTCTCTGTCGGATAGAAATATAAGCTTAATTGAATTGAATGGAATGGAATGGTATGGAATGGAATCGAATGGAATCGAGTTGAATTGAATTGAATTGAATTGAATTGAATAATGTACTACCAAATTGCAGAGTAGACCATTTCCGTATCTTCTACAGATTATATCATAGTGTATCAGTCAGGAAGAGAAAGTGTGAAAATATTTGTATCAATAACCGATTACAATTGAAGATCTAAAAATAAAACGCAAAAAAAAGGAAAAAAAAGAATACTATAGACTTGAGCGGTGAATATTGTCATAAGCAGGAATATTCTTCCTACATTTTATTTTATTATTTTGCTTTCTGTTGGTAATAAAAAGGAATGTATCAACGGGTTTTTAAAATGACTGCAATTCACCCATCTTACACGATAAACGGCCAATATTACAACAACTACATACTGTTCAAGGTCACAACTGAGGTGTTGCCAAGCAGAAAAAAAAAATTGTCGTCATGAGTTAGTTTGCATAAGAGTTTCACAATCATCTAATCTAATCTTATCTGTTATATCAGTAGCACTATTGAATGAATACGGATAGATTATGTTTCATGAAAATACAAAGATATAAACACAGACGAGGTACATCTTATAGGATTCTTCGTTACAATAACAAAAGAACAAAAAAGAACATAGCGGTGTGAGAACTTACCTCTTATCAGGAAGTTTGCCCGGAACCCTAGATACCTATAGGACTGATCAGAACGGAATTCTATCCGGAGAAATTCCTGAGTGGTGGTATACGTCATTCCCGCTACCACGGAGTCATCGCCACAGAGCTTAGCGATCGCTGAACTGTCCGCAGTTTGACCGTCCAATAGCTGTATGAATGTGATGACATATCGTATAGAATAAGAATCACTTCGTTTACAAAATGGTAGAAAGATAAACTTTCTACTTTTCGTGTATGGTGGGCTATAAATGCTCATGTACACGCCTCCAGTGGACACGAAGAAAATACTATACAACTGGTTTTGTGTGTGTGTGTGTGTGTGTATGTGTGTGTGTGTGTGTGTGTGTGTGTGTGTATGTGTTTTGTGCCTACTTCCAAGTAGTAACAAATTCTGCAAGACGAAATATACTTCTCTGATCTCATGATAAGTGTTCATCTTCTGTTTTATGGCATCTAGCGCCAGTTATTTGGGTAGATGAAAGGAAAACACATCAGCTCTAGTTATACGTCTTTTCTCAACCGTCTAAAGGGTTTAAATCGAGAGAAGTGCATTTTTCCATGTACTAGATCATATACTTGTAACTATGTTTGTTTTCTCCTGAAAATCAGTTAATATCATCTTTATATCGTTCTACTTTTGTAACAGCGCATATGGTAGTAGATTCCTTTTTTGCTAGGGTTGTGGAAAAATATATGTTCATAATCATAACGTTAAATGAGACACACACCTACATTTTTTTTTTTTCTGAAATCTCTTTGATATTTTTTTAATATTGTTCTACTTTTTTGGCATCACCGCAAATGGTGGAAAATTGCCAATCGATGGAAGGTTTTGATACGCAAAACATAAATTAAAAATAACGGTTAAAGGGATCGAATGCTTTTTGTTGGGACCAATAGTCCGACATCCCCATGGGGTAAACTTTCCCCTCCAAAAGATCGAATAATGAGGAATATAAGAGAGTTTATGGTGTACTCACACGAACGGAGTCAAAGGCGCATATCGACTGAGTCTCCAGAGTAAAATTGAGGAATGAGAAGTCGACAACATCCCCAGGTAATCCCCGAATCACCCAGCTACAGTCCACGTTGTTCAGATATTCCCTCGGGTAGTTCGGTGTTTGGATGTAACCGCTGCGATCTAGTATCAGGATACCACTGCAATCTGCAAACAGACGAAAAACATTTATGATGAGTAAGTCGCCAATGAATAATGATAAAGCACACAAACAAGCGGGTCAGATATGAAAATGCGAGTTCGTGTGATAACTTTTTTATTTAAGAAATGTGTTAGTTGTGCTTGCGTGTGAAAACAGATCTTTTAATGTTGTTGATTAAATTTCCAGATAATTTCAGAATCTAGTGTCATACCAACATTCTCTTCAAATAGAGGAAAATTTTTGATTTGAACCTACGATAAAAAGAAACAGACGTACGTGTGCGCCTTTTACAAGCACTGCAGTTTATTAGATGAATCCCTCTGTCCATCAATTTTATTCTAGAAATAAAAATAAAGAAATGTTTGAAATATGTCACATCGTGTACAATGTTCCAGTAATGTGTCAGTTTTGTTTTGTTTGTATGGCATAATTTGGAAATGAAATAAGATTTCATTCAATTATGTACACTGACATTCGGGGAAATATTATTCGGTAGTACATCGAAACAAAAGGTAACTGACAGTTTGTTGGTATTTTTTCCCATTTTCCTTCTGTAAAAGAAAAGACGGTTGGTTAACCCATACTCAGCCGCACTGTCATGGTGCTGCTAGTCGTCCATAGGGCCTAATTACTATAGACTTGGGGCTGGACCACGTCACTAGGTTACGCACACTGATGTGTGCTTGATGAGGGATGAAGCGGGATTGTTTACATGCCTTAGTTGTGACTTTTTCACACATTTAACATTTTGTCCATTATATCCTGTTCGAAATACAGTGTTTTGCCTCTTACATGTCTACCTACGAGGACAGTATGATAAGACAGTTTCTCAGCAAGACCTTTGTCCATATCAATTAACTTGTCCCCTTATCTTCATCATCATCACCTTCGTCATCATGATCATCATCATCATCATTATCATCATCATCATCGTCATCATCATCAAGTGTGTGATTGCTTGAACTTATTATTATAACAAACATAGGGCACACTAACCGTTTTAAACTTATTTATCTTGCGTATGTGATTGAGAAAAGGTAAAGGAGGTTGAGGAGAAAGAAAGAAAATCACCGTATACGACGACAGAAAAGGCGCACTCGTTCACGTTTCCCGCCATATCAACGGCCGTGTACGTGACGTCGGTGGTCCCAAGCGGGAAAGTATGTCCCGGGTCGTGAGTGGTTGTTACGGTGACCGATCCCGAGTTGTCAGACGCTACAGGAGGAGTCCAGGATACCGTCGCAGTGTTCACGCCGGACACGATTTCGCCGATGTCCCCGGGGCACCCACTGAAAGACGGTGGCTCGGGATCTGCGAAATCGTTATCATTCGAATGTTTAATAACTGAGGGGAGGATCGAAACGCACTTGTTGTCTTAAAGTTTGTATTAGATCTGGAAATGACTCTCAGAAAATAACATTCTACAAACTACATTGGCAACTTCACTTGAATAACCACTCTAATCTGCAATTTCATTAAAGGGCTCACACCTGTAAATAAAATGGACTGTCCCAGACCCCTTCACAAATTCGTACCAAAGATACCAAAATAAATGAAGAAAATAATTAATTAAAAATCAGTGATGTAGTTTGGCAAAAAAAAAACCGAATAGCCGTAGATATTGAGTATGAATTCCTCTACAAACTGCATTTTGGTTGGAAGATGAAAGCTTTTCTGATGGAATTTCAGGGGAATATATTTCATTTGGTACGTGTACGAAAAATAGGTGATTTTTTGAGTGACAAAACAAGTAGTCTGGCTTTGCGGACCATTGGACAGAATTTGAGCAGAAGAACCTACCCTGGAAATTTGATGGATGGAAGGGTATATATCACTTATCCAGGTTAGTGAAGCTGAAACACCTCATTTCTCCCAGCTATTTTACAAAATTTTTTGACATTTGAATTTTAACACACGTCTCTATGGGCAATTATTTACCCGTGTGAGCCCTATCTCTGGAGCCAGTTTATTCTAGTATTTCAATGTGAAACATTTTGCGTTGAATGTCCTGAATTTCGATAGTATGAAACTACGAGACGAAGGTTCGACCCCTTCCAGATAAGAGATGAAACAATTTCAATGAAACAATTTTTGATGTATAAACACAAAGACATGGATATTTGTGCACTGACTTTTATTGATATTTAAATGAATCTTCGAAGTGTGCAAAGCATGAAAATCAAATCAAACAATCGCAAAGTGGACTTAAACTACCGCTAATAGAATTTAAACGAATCTACAAAGCGTGCGAAGTAAGTATATCAAACAAAGATATCGTAAAGTGGAATTAAATTACCGCTAACAACAACATCAAAGGTGCAGGTTTCCGTATTGCCGGCCGGATCTTCCGCCGTGTAGGTGACCGTAGTGGTACCCAGTGGGAAGCTGTAGCCAATGTCGTAGTTTGATGTGACGGTAACAGTGCCAGAGTTATCCGAGGCTATCGGCGCTCTCCACCTTACCCTAGTCGTCGCCTTCCCGAGCTCGGTGCTGACCGACCGCTGCCCTGGACAACTGTCGAATGTTGGGTTCTCGGATTCTGTATAAATGTCGTATAAATGTCTGTATAACTGACATATCGTTATCTTTTCATGAAAAATCGAATAGGATGCCTGAACTCAAAGAGCACTACAACAAGATTTGGA
Organism: Diadema antillarum; assembly: GCF_040938485.1. Taxonomy (NCBI): domain Eukaryota; kingdom Metazoa; phylum Echinodermata; class Echinoidea; order Diadematoida; family Diadematidae; genus Diadema; species Diadema antillarum. The sequence continues at coordinate 2,641,909 of NW_027271069.1, read as the reverse complement.
ATCTTATATTGTAATCGACGCATGTCCAAAACGCCAATATTTGATTTTCTTCATAAAAAAGAATAGAGACCTCCAGATGAAGTTAAGACTTTTGCATCATATCTTGGTTTAAGCTGGGTACAGAGATGATGAATAAGAATGTTTCTAACAGTCATAACAAATTACAATGAACGAGGATGATGACATAGCAGTTTCACGTAAGAATGCATGCTTTGGTGCTCAAGAAAAAAAATATTCCTAAATTCGACATGGGAGAACTCATAAGAAATCTAAGCATGTGGTATTGAAATGAAATGACATTAAGAGCTCAATCTCCTCTGCAGTGTGGTGTAAAGTTTGAATTATTTTCATTCTCATGAAAATGTTACAAATAAAAACCACAAGGTCGCTATCTTACAAGAATGCTCATAACTTTACCCACTTTTGGTTAAAACAACGTTTTTATTTCATTATAAAACTAGAAATGTCGCTACGGCGACTGGTGTATGCCTCCGCCATAATGCATGGTTCTCCTAATAGGTCTATAGTACAATGTCTTGACAATGTGTGATGAAAGTTTCACACAATTGGCAAAATATTAAAATGATAGGTTTGCCACAATAATGTGCTGAATGTTCACTTTCCTAGAACTAGGTTCAATTGGATGAATGATTAAAACGTCAGAGTGCAGGTATTTGGGGGAACTGATGATTTTTACTTGACTTTTGACCCTTTTATAAGTTTATACATTAAGTAATTTTCAAGGTATTGAGAAAAAGTATAATTTCAATATCAAATGGTAAAATAGTATTATCTAAACCTGGCCTTTGACCTTTGACCCCACAGTTTCAAAGAGAATCACTGTTAGGTAGAACATGCATAAATATGTAAGTTTCATGATAATACCTTGAGTTACTTTTGAGATATGGAGGAAGAAGTGCAATTTAGCACTTTCACTTGACCTTTGACCTTTTGGCAAGAAACTTCCCACAGAATACATATTGGGTTATACATGCATACATCAAGTTTAAAAAAAAATCCGACTTCAGGCATTGCATAAATATAAGGAAAGTAGTGATATTTTGAGGAGTTGACCTTGACCTTTGACCCCTGACCTTTGACCCATGACCCCCAACTTCCCTAGATAATCACTGCCCATCGGTACATGCATATATACTAAGTTCCATGAAGATGCCTTGAACCATTTGCGAGATATGGAGAAAAACATGACATTTCAACCTTTTTTTCACAAAATAACCTGTGACCTGTGACCTTTGACCCCGTGACCCTAAAATCCAAACAAAGTATTATCCCCCAGGATATATACCCTCATACCAAGTTTGATGCAAAACCACCTCACGGTTCTTGAGATATCGACAAAAACAAAACGGGACGGACGGATGGACGGACGGACGGACGGACGGACGACCCGAAAACATAATGCCTCCGGCCACTTCGTTGACGGAGGCATAAAAATTGGTTGTTCCAGTTTTATTCACGCTCAAAATACAAATATTTAAACAGAACGTGATATCGTCCTCCTTGTTCTCAGCCGAAGTAATGTTAAAGGTCATGTATACCTTTGGGAGCACTGATTTGAAAAGTTCAAGATATCACATTTCATGCATATGTATAGGTCTATTGCATCACAGAACATCCTATTTCATATCTTTTGTGTGTGTGCCATAAAGCCTAAAATTTACGTTTTACATTTTACATTTTAAATTTACATTTTATGTCAGTCTCCATGGTCTAGTATCTTTTTAAGCGTGTATTGTTTTGTGTATATGTGTTATACTTGTATAGGATTTTTTTTTAATGAAGTCTATTGTAAAATCCAATGTTTTATCAGGTATATGTACACAGGGCTCCCCTAGAAAGCAGTTGAGAAACTGAAGGGACAACCCTGTTTGAATATGACGGAATAAATAAATAAATAAATAATAAATAAATATAAGGAGATATCAGCATTTTTCTCTTTAAACCGTAACTGCGGACGGTTTAGTCTGGAAACATTTTTATCACAACTATTGTTCACATTTTGTTTATTAAACAATACTTAACATCGATTACAAGGATTCACATTTTTACAGTGGTTGTTTCTATCCCTAAGTCACATTTTAGAAGTATTTAAAACACTAATGCTCATTTTTTGTTTATTCTGCAAATGATAAATTATGCCCTTCATTGCAAGCAAATGTTTCCCATTGTCCGAAGTCTAGGAGAGGTATTGAGCTAGAATGAGCATTTACCCCTGTCAGAAAAAAAAAACAACAACAACATCAAGCTTACCGCTGATGACGTAGTACGCCTGGAAGCCCCGCCTAGTGACGCTGAAATCAGAAGTAAACTTTATTCGCATGACTTCTTGGGAGCTGGTGAACGTTGATGTGGAATATACTGTGCCACACAGACGCTGCAGCTCGGGGTCGCTCTCCGTGGGGCCGTCATATATCTGGATGACATTTAAAAAAATGAAATTAAGAAGTGAAGACGAGGGAATTTAATATACGTGTATATGAGGTGGAGTCTGACCTGATGAGTTGGAGAGATAGATACAGTCAGACAGTCTATAGAATATGCTGCCTATCAGATAGCTGAAGTTTGTTAACTATCTCTTATTTGCGCATATAGATGACAGAGAGTTTGACGTTATTCAGATCAAAGTAGGTATACTTTTTTTCCCCGATAGAAAACCCAATTAATATATTTTCGTTTACTTGTGCCCCCCCCCCATCACACAAACCCAATGATCCATGCATAGCACGAAATGAAAACACAGATATGGCTTCTCATGCATGACTCTCGACGAATCTGCGTGAAGACACATGAGAAATGGCGAAAACCCCAAGAAGGAATAACTCTAAGAGGGAGGAGAAGAAGAAGAAAAAGGGAAAGAAGACGAAGGAGCAGAAGGAGGAGCAGGAGAAGAAGGAGAAGGAGAAGGAGAATGATAATAATAATGATAATAACAATAATAATAATCATAATAATAATAATAATGATAATAATAATAAGAAGAAGAAGAAGAAGAAGGAGAAGAAGAAGAAGAAGAAGAAGAAAAAGAAGAAGAAAAGGAAGACGGAAGAGGAGGAGGGAAGAAGAAGGAGAAGAAGAAGAAGAAAAGAAGAGGGAAAGGCAACCAAAAAAAAAAACAGGCTCAATTGAAGGCAACATCCATGAATCTGCTACGAAACAACAAAACCGACAGAAAAAGAAAATCAACTAAGCATGACTAATGCCATGAATCATCAAGTTGCTTTTGACCGAAAGAGTAATCAAATTGTGGTTAAAACTTCTTGTCAAAAAAAATAAAAAATAAAATGGACGTTCTGGTTCAGGTTGCTATCCCAAGGCCTTCCACTAAAAGTTCTCTAAAATACAAAATTATTTGTGTTGATATATGATACCATCAACCTCACTTTTGCAATGAAACGAATGATTTATCGAGAAACATTCCATATATTTTTAACTAGTTCGTCTTTTTCTATTTTTCTTCAGATTGCTTGGATATGCCCACAAAAATCCTTCCGAACCAGTATTCCTGTTGTAACCTCATCTGTCAATCATTGCTAAAGTACTGTTATGCAAAAGACACTGGAATGCACCTTCCCCTCGACTCAGCATAACTTTCTTGTTCCCTTGCAATGTCTTTTGTTAGTCACGTTGATATCACAGAAATATGCAAGTTACACTGAATCGAGAGGAAAGGGCATTCCAACGTCTTTTGTTAATCATATTAGTACTTTAGCAATGATTAACAAATGAGGTCATAACTGGAATCTTGGTTGAGAAGGTTTTTCTTTTTGAGGGCGTATCCAAGAAATCTGAAGAAAAATAGAAGAGAAATTATTTGAAAATATGATATGGGATGTTTCTAGATGTATTTCAACACAAAAATGATAGGGTATCATGAATCAACACAAATCAACATGCATGAATTGTATTTTAGAGAACATTCAAAGGGACTGCACAGTACTGGTTGAGGTGGGGATTCATGTTTTGCACATTCCTAAGTGAGATAATGAGAAACCTCTTATGAAATAATGCAAGAACATGTAATTTTATGAAGTGTTCAACGTTTATTTGATGAAAATTGGTTTTCAAATGGCTGGGATATCCAAAACAGTGATAATAATAAAAGGCGACATGCCACAACTTTATTAGGATCTCTTTGTTTCACCTTGTTTTTTGATATCTCAGCCATTTCAAAAATTATTTTCATCAAATAAACTTTTGATACCCCATGGAATTGCATGCTTTTTGACATCTCATAGAGTGGTTTCTGAATATCTTGCAAAACATTAAAAGATAAATTCTCACCTCAACCAGAACTGTACACACCCTTTAATACTACATTAATGGCATGACATTTCAACTTTTATTTACTTTCTCAAGTAGAAATAGAAAATATCTCCTACAGTATTGTAATGACACGCTCATTTGAGACTGTAGACTGGTGTGTTCGAAAGTTAACTCGATCACCTGAGATTAAACCGTGCATTGAGCATAGCTCCGGGTGTAGAGGGGGGTCTCCAAGGCAAGAAAAACTTGTGAAAAGCCCGCGAAAGGGAGGTTAGCAAGTTAGTCAGAACTGCGATGGGGGGTTGGGGGTGTTTTCAAATGGAGGGACCGATATAGGCAAGGACGGATCCAGGAATTCCGTAAAAAAAGGGGGAGGCCTGTACAAAATTCAAGGGGGCGCATGCCCTCACCCCCATTTTTTCTTTTTATTTCTTTTAGTTTAACGAAAAATAATGGGGATGCTCGGTGAGCTCCCCCTGGATCCGCCACTGGATTGGTACCTGTATAATTGAGTATCTGAATATATTAGATGGCTTAGACAGTTTCTGGTACGTGATTGGTCGAGAGCTCATCACGTGATGCTGTTTGCGAGGATCGCAACTGTTATATTTTCCCAGCTCGTCATATTGACCAACTGGTCAACTGAATATATTTTTTCCATGTGTGTCGCCCTCTTACGGTTGAAAAACAAACAATTACACCAATATAAGGATGTGGGACCACGTCGGTAACTGGGAGGAGCAAACGATTACTATCGATAACTGCAGTCTGGATCGATATAATCTTTTCCAACTCATCCCCCCCTACCACCACGCACACACACGAACACACACACACACACGATGCGTGAGAGAGTAGACTAGACGGCGCGGCGCGGAGTAGCGTTATGCGCTAGGCCTGCCTGGTATACGTGCGTGTGGATGGAATTCGGGAAGCTAAACGTTACGCTTATATACGTTCAGTGTATAAATACATGCTACATAGTAGGCTACCCAATGTACCGTTTACGTATGCACGTATCATTCGGCCCGCGAAGTTTGGATTCACACTTCAAAATGGAGCCCCGTTTTGTCTATAATAAACGACGACGAGGATTTTGGAGGATAAGGAAAACATGGCCTAAACCAAGCGAGTTTATAGTCTAGAGACATTTTGTTCTGTTCAGTTCTTAGAACGAGGGCAATTCATGCATCTTTGTATTGACGTAACTTAACGACGAGTTAGACTTACGTTAGATCCAGGCCTAACGTTACATCGAACAAACCACGGTTGTGGAGGACTATTAATAAACTGTTCGACACCGAGCAGACTGGTTTGCATATCACTGTGTTTCTACAATGTTCATCTCTGCAACAGAGGGGGGAAAAGACTGATTTTGAAATTGCTGCAGATTCCTGATGACAGAAGGTAACGTTAGGCCTACGTCTAATAGAGTCTATCTCTAGTGGGCCCTGCTAACAAACATGAATGTAGAGCCTAGTTGTCTAGAAGGTTCTACGTGTTAGACTCAGAGCTAATTAACGTTAGAATCTAGACATAGATAACGTTAGGGCCTACCTGTAGAAACAAAATGTCAAATGATAAAGATTGCCCAGTATGGTACAGTAGGCCATAACGTTTAAGGCCTAAAGTTAGATTTGTTTTGTGAGTAGACCCTAAAACATCTTTTGGACCTGAGCCTAATTTAACTATATAGGGCCCTAAAGCGTCGTTACTTTGAGCCTAACGTTAACGTTAGTAGACCCTAGGGCCTCCTGTCGTTTATAGAGGACATGAGCCTAGCAACTACACAGTCCAGTCGCCGCTTTACAACTACAAAATCGCGACAGTCTGCGCGCATACAGCGTCTGGTCGGGCTGACATGAGCGTATAAACGGTTAGGCTATTCGTCGTCAGTGTAGGCTCTTCTGCAAAGCACAATCGAGGGCAAGGCCATCTAATATAACAGGTATCGACTGGTAGGGGGTGGAATGTAACAATCTTTGGACCGCCAAGGAGTTATATTTTCCCTCGTGATCATATTTTCCCTCAGCGCTGCGCGCTTCGGGAAAATATAACTCCCTGGCGGTCCAAAGAATGTTATATTCCACCCCGTACCAGTCAATATCTGTATAATAAGAACGACCCATGTTCATGGAAGACCATTTCGAGTAAACTTTAAAAAAACTTCAGATCTTTTATATTTGTCCAACAATATTCTATTTAACTCTGATGGGATGGCAACATTGTATATACAAATTAGAACATATATTATTATGACAATTAACATTTACATTAATTGTGGAGAGGCCATTTTGTGTGATGGACTTGGGTCGTTCTTTGATTTATATGGACTTGGGTCGTTCTTTGATTCATGTACATGATATTCCGCTATAGAGATGGAAGAAGGACGAGAGAGGGCGCTATAATATGAGTGTAAGAATGACCCAAGTCCTTCATTCTTACATTCATATAAGATTTAACTCATTTATTTCAGGCACTTCCAGGGGTAATTAGGATTTATCATTTATACACAAGATGAGTCCATGCATAAGCTTCAATCTCCCATATCAAACTGAATTGGGCCAAAAATTGGACTTGGGTCGTTCTTATATTCAGGTCTTCAATTGTGACCCTATGCACCTCAAAACAAACAAAAAGTCGCCAGACATGAATTTTTAGTTAAGATCATATTCTGGAAGAGCAGACTTTAAGCTTTAAAATGACGTATAACTCAAATCAAATGGACTCTCCTAACCTATCTAAATATTGGAAAGAAAGCACAAACTCAGGAAAAGTGTGAACTGAGAAAAGAGGCTCTGAAGTACAGTGTCTATTCAAGCGCTTAATCTTTCCCAAACCGCGCTGGCTGTGCGATGAATGGGACAAAAACAGGAAGTAAACCACCAGAGTAACAACAATGAAGGGATTATTATATTAAAGTGAAATAAAGCATGCCTCATTAACACATTCTGTCCATAATTAATGCCAACTTTCAAAGCAGTAGCGCTATCCTTTCAAAAGTTATTAGAGTTGAAAGTGAAGAGTGTGGACAAGGCTTTTCAGAAATGAAAAAAAGATTCTAAAGACACACCTAATCACACTATTATAACAAAAATGTTCGAGATAAACTGCCAGAAAAACACACTTTCCTGCCCGTTTTATGATACCAAATTTTAGCATAATGTAAAAGAAGACCCACTCTTTCAGAAAATACGAAAAAGTCAAGTTCGGCTAGGTTGACCCATTTCACTTATTTTCAGTCCTCACGCAAAATCAGTGTGTGCGACTTTATGTTCGTTTTGAGGTGCACGGTCACAATTGATAGAGGGGGAGGGGTAGGGAAGAGTCACTTACAGTCACCCTATCGTATCTGCAGGTACTTGAACCTTCCACTAGGAAGTCGGGGAACTGCAGCGTTACGTTCTCGCCCGCGGGGGCCGTGATGACCCAGGAGCACACAGCATAGGTCGGGTAATCGCTCGGGTAGTTGATGGTCTCGAAGTAGCCACTGGACGCATTCAGGGTCACTTCGCCACATTCTAAGAAAGAGGAGGGGGGAGGTGAGGTGAGTTCGAGCAAATTGGAGAGATTGGAAGACGTCAAACATTACATGAGGGCGTGAGTAATCTATACGAAATAATCGAATAAAAGGAAACATTATAAAACACCGAGTAAATAAAAAATCGTATTCCTTTACGCACATGAATGGTTGCACTAGACCAATACGCTTTGCGAAACCTAAACGGCTGTATCAATAACAAACATGATTATAATATTTTAAATTCAAAACAAATACAAGAAGATTAGAGTCAAAATGTCATAGTTTATAATGTATATTGGCGTAACACATTAATTTGGTGAAAACAAGATATAGAGAAGGGTAGAAATTCCATTAATCTAACGCAAAAAAGAGAACATCATTAATACTACTGGTAAGGACAAGACACAGTTACTTCGTAACTGTCTTAACCAAATCTTGGTAATAACTGGCAGCTCTACACGCCATCAATTCGGAGGAATTGGTGAGGTATTAGATCACCATTCTCTCGTTTATCTGCGCCATGTCGTTCCTCTCTGTAACTTGCGATATAATTAGATTCCATACGTACAGTATCATTCTACTCTTTCTATAGCCTATACCTAGGAATCACTGTGGGGGTAGGGGTGGGGTGTTTTTCGTTGTTCAATTGGAAGGAATTTGCCATGATGTTCTACAAAATATCGTGTAATAAAACCTATGCAATTACACATCGTATGTTCAGAGTATGCTGGTATATATTCATAATGTTGGGACGTACACTCAACAAGCTTTGCTTTTTAGTAGGTTCCATCGTATTTCTCTTCGCATCCTTTACTTTGATTGAAAATGACACATCGACCGTTATGTATTACTTTTGTATTCCTATTTCTTCATGTATATATCCAAGCTGGACATTCTGTATTATATTTTGTTATATACCATGTATTTTCCATCGAGAAATACGAAAATAAATTGAAAATTGAAAAATTGAAATTGAAATAATTATTTTGCCGATTCGTATGCTAGTGATTATCGTATTTTTTTTTGCGTTTTTCCAGGAGCGATGCAGAAATAAAGAATTAGAGCAAAGCAAGCTAACACAGAACACATGATACGTTATTATGGGTAGTCCATTTTAAGTGCAACACATAAGAACTACATTCACAAATTACTTAGAGAGAAGGGGGAGGGAGAGAGGTCTTCGTAGGCCAGCATGCAAGTAAAGAGTGCTTTTTTCATGGTTGCAAATCATAAAGACATACTTCTCTACGACGGGATTAAAATCGTGTCGGATTGAATCTTACCATAGAGTATAACATCGAACTCGCAAGTCACGGTGTAGCCCGCCTCATCCGTGGCTGTATACGTCACTGTTTCAGGATTCCCGATCTCGAACGTAGCGCCGGGAATGTGAGTGGACGTCACATTGACGAATCCCGAATTGTCGGATGCGACCGGCGGCGACCAGCTCACCGTGGCGCTGGTGACGGGAGGGTTAGGCGTGAACGTCTGCTGTGTTGGACAGCTTGAGAACGTTGGTGCTTCCGTGTCTGCGGAGAAAAAGGAAAACAAGATCAAAAACAAAATACAGGAAACGAGATAAACTGAGTGTGTGAAAGTCTTTTGATAACGCCTGCACAAAAAAAACAAAAAAAAACAAAAAACAAAAACCCAAAGGAAAGTTAAATCATGCTGACCGCAAAAATATAATAATATTCATTCCCATTTGTAGTAGCAACGAGGACGATAATATTACAATGTATGTTCATCCAAGTGAAAATGGAAAAGCATGACCACCTGTTGGATGATGTGTGTCTAGTTGTCTAGATCGAACAAACGGGTTCATGTTGGTGCCTAATCCAACACTCATTCGAACGCTTCAACTGTGGAAAGTGTATTATTTTGAGTGACTGCCAACAACAAACGATAATATTTTCACGATTATGGAATTCAGATGAGCAGTCTTGTCAAATTCTGGCGAGAACCGCAAATTTATCGGCAAGAATCTCAAAGTTTGAAACCGTTATGAATATTTTGTCTCTTTGCTAAATTGTAAAATCTCAACTAGCTTCCTCCCCCCCCCCCAAAAAAAAAAGTAAACAGTCACAAATCAAAACCCCGAAGAAACACACAAAATATGTGACCCTGCACCTCAAAACAAACAAAAAGTCGCCAGACATGAATTTTCAGTTAAGACCATATTCTAAAAGAGCAGACTTTAAGCTTTAAAATGATGTATAACTCAAATCAAATGGACTCTCCTAACCTATCTAAATATTGGAAAGAAAGCACAAACTCAGGAAAAGTGTGAACTGAGAAAAGAGGCTCTGAAGTACAGTGTCTATTCAAGCGCTTAATCTTTACCAAACCGTGCTGGCTGTGCCATGAATGGGACAAAAAAGAGGAAGTAAACCACCAGAGTAACAACAATGAAGGGATTATCAACTTAAACTGAAATTATGCATGCATCATTAACACATTCTGTCCATAATTAATGCCAACTTTCAAAGCAGTAGCACTATCCTTTCAAAAGTTATTAGAGTTGAAAGTGAAGAGTGTGTACAAGGTTTTTCAGAAATGAAAAAGGGATTCTAAAGACACACCCAATCACACTATTCTACCAAAAATGTTCGAGATAAACTGCTAAAAAACACACTTTCCTGCCCGTTTTATGATACCAAATTTTAGCATAATGTAAAAGAAGACCCGCTCTTTCAGAAAATATGAAAAAGTCAAGTTCGGCTAGGTTGACCCATTTCACTTATTTTCAGTCCTCACGTAAAATCAGTGTGTGCGACTTTATGTTCGTTTTGAGGTGCACGGTCACATATACAAATGTCTCTACAATAAACAGATAATTCAAACACACATTCAAACGTGTATAAATATCCCACAATGCGCGAATAATCATCATCAGGATCGTACGATTGAGTGCGTACCTGTCACAGTAATGTTAAAACTGCATAGGATGGGAGCAGTATTTCCCGAGGGGTCAGTGGCTGTGTAGGTCACCAATGTCTGTCCAATCGGGAAGGAGGCACCCGACTCCGCTGTCGATGTCAACGACACCGAACCGGAGTTATCCGAAGTCGTAGGGACCACCCAGCATGCCACGGCCCCAGCGCTTCCAAGGTCCGTTTTCAGGTTTTGGTCAGCGGGACAGCCGTTCAGAACCGGATTCTCATTGTCTGTTCAATTACATCAGACAGGTGGAAAATCAAAAACAAAAGCTAATGAACAACTCTCCTCTTACACGTTCTTTGCTGTTCCACGGATGTCTCTATTATGTGAAGCCCCATCTCAACCAAAACTAGAACATCCCCAGAAATGAGTACAGATATATTAGGCTGCCGATGGAGTAATGTTCCTTTTCACTTTTTACCACTATTGGATGTATGTGTGTGCAATATACCTGTGCGATTTTTTTTTCTCAAGATAGTTCTCGAACAGTTGACATGAATACGCATTACGAGTGAGCTGTTGATGATATCACATCGCCATTATTCACTGATCGTATACAAATATCTCGAAGGATTTTTCTCTTCCGGTTTTTTGTTTTGTTTTGTTTTGTTTTTTCTGGCTGTTAAAGTTTATAATAAATGATCGGTATAGATACTCATACTGAGTTTTGAGTCTGGAGCATAAATGCGTTTGAACACAAAAAAAGCAACAAAAAAGACTTTAAGATTTTTCTTACAAACTATTATGATGGCAGGTTGTAAGGGGTTTTACATCATCAACTCACTCATTTGCACATTCATGTTCATTGCTTGATTGCTCCAGAAGCGTATTGTGAAAAATTATTGAAACTTCACAGTTGTATAACTTCCTTCATTTTTGTCTCATTCAGATCAAGTTTTCACTGCACTTACAAAATTGTACTCTTTCTATCAAATTGATTTTGATTTGATTTGATTTGATTTGATTTATTGGTTTCTGTATCATCGTTGTACATGCACATTCATGTACAAACATATCTAGGACAAACATAAATGCAAGTTGTTCACAGAATATTTTTTCCTTCATTGCCTTTGCACAATGTAAAATGTACAACAAACGTACAATGAATAATACAGTGGGGCTACAGCATAAGCGTGGCTTGATTTGCGTGCAGCCCCCGTACATACATAATATTATATTATATAACGACTGAAGAGATCCTTGTCATTTGATTGGTTGTTTGACATTTATTATTCGGCCCATTTCACTATGACGTCATCATCCGTGCATTTGTGGTTCCATTTACCGTGCAATTTTAGATCCATACGATTTGCTCCATTGCACGCTCACTGCGAGCCCGGCTTACTTCGCGTATACGCTTGCGTGTACGTGTTGCAGTTTATGTATGCAACAGCGCGCTACTGATAATAGCGTAAAGGCTAAAGCACTCAGTGAGCACTCTCTCGCGATCTCAGATTCTCTCTTGTTTCTAAATTAATAAAACATGAAAGGACAAGGATCTCTTTCAGGCGTTATATAAAACAAATAATAAATGTTTTTCATTCGTGCAATGGACAGAATATTTCATTCGGTGAAAGATGAAATGTTCGATCCATTCAACTCGGCTGCGCCTCGTTGAATGGATCATTTCATCTTTCACCTCATGAAATATTCTGTCCATTACACTCATAAACATTCATTATTTGTATACTATACATCGGAAGGAATGTCCCTTTTAACATTAAAAAAAAATCAGTGGTTGCTATTCTCACCGATGACAGTGACGTTAAACGAACAAGAGTCCGTATTCCCGCCCTGGTCGCTCGCCGTGTATAGCACCGTCGTCGTGCCGATGGGGAACGCGTCGCCGGAATCGGCTGTGGACGTCAACACGACAGCCATGCTGTTGTCGGAGGCCGTGGGCTCAGTCCAGACGACGGACTGCACAGCCTTAGCGGGGAAAGTATTCGCAGTTTGATCGGGCGGACAGGAGTTAATGATGGGAGGTGTAGTGTCTGTCAAGAAAGACAACAATGCATTCTAAATCAGATATTGGACTCGTACTCAATGATTATTATGATACTCATTGATAAGAGATGATTACAATACAATGTTAATAGTAGCACAAGAATGACAATAACACGCATGCTTATAATGGTTAAAACAATTGAAGTTAAATTGTAAGCTATTAATCATAATGATAACATTATTATCAAAACTATTTTCATCATTTTCATCGTTCTATAATCAAAATCAATTCATTCTCCTTGTTATTGTCATTTCTCAATTTCTTTTTCATAATATTAGCATCATCACCACTGCATGATTATAATATTAATGATGAATATATTTCGCTCAACATCACCATTCGTTGAATTTTTTTCCCGAAACTCAGACTCAGTAGCTTTGAGATACCATGCGATTGGAAGACTGGGCAAATTCGGATAGGCATTCGGGAATCCCCGTCATGCCCGTCAAGGGCGTACCGAGGGGGGGGGGGGGGGGGTGTTTTGGGTGTTCAAACACCCCCCTTTGCCAAAAGGGGGGTGTTTAAGGTGTTCAAACACCCCCCTTGGGCAAAAGGGAGGTGTTTGAGCTATTCAACACCCCTCTTCAGCAATGCTTAGATGTTGACAAATGAAACAAAAGCTGTCTTTACCGCTTTTATTTCCGTTTTGAATTCCGCCTTTCCTTTCTTTTGCGTTCATTTTCTCTCTCTCTCTCTCTCTCTCTCTCTCTTCCTTGTTTTTATGTTTGTGTGGATGATGATACATTATGGAGTTACATAATATCATACGCACTAAAGAACTCGTGTACAGTACGTGTTAATACTACGTTACTGCACCGCGCGCGAAGCTGACGCGCAAACAGTAGACATTCCCAATCCCATGCTTTGCTTTCTGACCGAATCGCGAAGATACATTGCGCATAATGTTCACCGTTTACCGGTATTATACCGTACTCGGTACCGTAAATTGTGTATGATGCATAATATTATGTGTGTACAATGCATGCTGCGCTGCAGCCTATAATAGGCACATTGCATGCTAAGTCAGTAGTATCAACTACCAACAGTGGCGTATCTAGGGGGGGGGGGGCAAGGGGGCACGTGAAAAAAAAAACGAGAAAAAAAAAGAAGAAGAAGAAGAAGAAAAAAAAACCTCGCCCGGACGGGGGGAAGGAGAATGGGGGGGGGGGGGGGGGGGCAGAAAACCAAATCAAACAAGATAAAAACAAAACATGAATTCCATGAATTCCATGTTTTGTAACGCTGAAATATAAAAATTTTCGGCTCGCTCGCTGCGCCCGCTCGCCAAAATTTATCCAAAAAAAAAATAAGAAGAACAAAACGTAATAATGACGTGGAAATATAAAAATTTCGGCTCACTCACTCGTAGTAATTCAGAGTATTTTTCCAAGTCCTTAGTTTGTTGGCATAAATCGTTATCTATGAAGCTGTCACTATATCTTGATTAGAATCGTAAGATTTAATAACCAAAAAATGACAAGAATTCCATGTTTTGTAAGGTAAAATACAAAAATTGTCGGCTCGCTCGCTGCGCTCGCTCGCCAAAATTTATCAAAATTTATCAGATTTTATATCACCCTCAAAAAAACCCTTTTAAGTGCTCGAAAAAGCATATCAAGTGGACTTTTTTTAAGTCCCTACCGGGATGGGATTGGGGTAGAACACTGTTGGTATAAATCGTTATCTATAAGACCGTCACTATATCTTGATTAGAATTGTCATTCGAAGATTTAATAACCAAAAATGACAAGAATTCCATGTTTTGTAAGCTGAAATAAAAAAAAATTTCGGCTCGCTCGCTGCACTCGCTCGCCAAAATTCTTCAATATCTATTACATTTAAAACACCCTCAAAAGACCCCTTTAAAGTGCTTGAAAAGGCACATCATGTGAACTTTTTCAAGTCCCTACCGGGATGGGGTTGGACACTGTTGGTACAAATCGTTATCTATAAGGCCGTCACTATGATTAGAATTGTAATTCGAAGATTTGATAACCAAAAATGACAAGAATTCCATGCTATGTATAAAGCTGAAATATAAAAATTTTCGGCTCGCTTGCTGCGCTCGCTCGCCAAAATATATCAATATTTAGGGTTGCCTATTTACATTTAAATCACCCTCAAAAGACCCCTCTTAAGTGCTTCAAAAAGCATATCATGAGGACTTTTTTAAAGTCCCTACTGGGATGGGGTTGGGGTTGAACACTTTTTCAGAAATTAGGGGCGCAATTTTCGCGCTTGCCATACGGGCACCGTTTTCCCTAGATACGCCACTGACTATACCAAGTACAGTCAGTATAGTAGCCTACTGGAAGCAGCAAGCTCTGGAAGCTCTGGGAGTAGCCAGTTACTTGCTACTCAATGTAATTAGTAATAGCACATGGACTTGGTAATCTTTAGTAATAGTAGATATGAATCTTTTTCAATGACTGAAAGTTAAAACTGAAAAATAACTGAGTGTGAGTCTACAAATTGTGGTTGGATGACTTTATTGCGCCTAAAATTCATTAGATATCTAGGTCTATAGGAACAGTGGCGTAACTACAAGGGCATGTGGGGGGGGGGGAGGGGCACGTGCCCCCCCCCCCCCTCCGCTGATTACAAAAAAAAAAGAAAAAAAGAAAAAAGACCTACGAAAATGGTAATTCAAAGGTTAGTAAACTGCTTTTGAAATCGACATGAATATTTTTCTAAGATTTCTTTTAACCATATAATTAAAGAGGTATAACATTGTTCAAAAAGCCCGGAGACGACAAAAGATTGTGATTCAGCGTGATTCCTTGTTGGCATTTTGAATACAAGCAGGATGTGCGCAGTGTACTCAGAATATCGGAATGGCAAAAAGAGTCGCTGCAATGTTGCGCAATGTTTGATAGGTTGTACACATTTGCTATCAAAGCTTGATCATTGATTTTGCAGTGTTGCTTTACATACTAGTCTATATTAAAATGCCTTGCATTGCCAATGATAAGACTTGACCTTGCCTATTTCCTAACTTTTCCATCTATATGAAACACACACACTCACAAACACAAACAAATTAGGGGATGCTCTATATAAAGTGCAGATTTTGGACATCCTTCTCCCGCTTGGTCACTTCGACGCCCCCTCGCTGGTCATACCTCCCCCAATCATGAACATAAACCAACACCCTTGACTACCAGTGGTGGATCCAGGGGGCGCACCGGGCGCCCCCTCCCTCCAATGCGAAAAAAATATACATACAGTTTTGGGACGGTAAAATGTCAAAATTTTCAAGCTCGCTCGCTTCGCTCGCTCGCATTTAACCGTTATATGCCATTCTCCTGATGTTACTGCCAGTAATTGCCAGCAGTTGCGCCCGGTGCGCCCCCCCCCCCCCGAATTTCCAAAGCGAAAAAATATAGCTACAAACGGCAGTTTGGGGACTGTAAAATGCCAAATTTTTCAAGCTCGCTCGCTTCGCTCGCTCGCATTTAATCGTTATGCAATTCTCCTGATGTTGCTGTCAGTAATTGCCAGCAGTTGCGCCCGGTGTGCCCCCTCCCCTTAATTTCTAAAGCGAAAAAATATAGCTACAAACGGCAGTTTCGGGACTGTAAAATGTCAAAATTTTCAAGCTCGCTTGCTTCGCTCGCTCGCATTTAATCGTTATGAAATTCTCCTGATGTTGCTGTCAGTAATTGCCAGCAGTTGCGCCAGGTGCGCCCCCTCCCCTTAATTTCTAAAGCGACAAAATATAGCTACAAACGGCAGTTTTGGGACTGTAAAATGTCAACATTTTCAAGCTCGCTCGCTTCGCTCGCTCGAATTTAATCGTTATGCAATTCTCCTAATGTTGCTGTCAGTGATTGCCAGCAGTTGCGCCCGGTGCGCCCCCTCCCCTTAATTTCTAAAGCGAAAAAATATAACTACAAACGGCAGTTTTGGGACTGTAAAATGTCAAAATTTTCAAGCTCGCTCGCTTCGCTCGCTCGCATTTTATCGTTATGCAATTCTCCTGATGTTGCTGTCAGTAATTGCCAGCAGTTGCGCCCGGTGCAATGCGCCCCCTCTACTTCATTTCTAAGGCGAGAAAAATATAGCTACAAACGGCAGTTTTGGGACTGTAAAATGTCAAAATTTTCAAGCTCGCTCGCTTCGCTCGCTCGCATTTAATCGCTATGCAATTCTCCTGATGTTGCTGTCAGTAATTACCAGCGGTTGCGCCCGGTGCGCCCCCTCCCCTTAATTTCTAAAGCGAAAAAATATAGCTGCCAACGGCAGTTTGGGGACTTAAAATGTCAAAATTTTCAAGCTCGCTCGCTTCGCTCACTCGCATTAAATCGTTATGCCATTCTCCTGATGTTAATGCCAGCAACTGCCAGCAGTTGCACCCGGTGCAACCCCCTTAATTTCCAAAGCAAATACATATAATATATACATATATTATTATATATAGCTACAAACGGCAGTTTGGGGACTGTAAAATGTCAAAATTTTCAAACTCGCTCGCTCCGCTTGCTCGCATTTAATTGTACAGTTATGCAATTCTGATGTTGCTTCCATGAGGTGCGCCCCCCCCCCCCCCCAATGTCTTGACCCACGGTACGCCACTGAACACCCCCCTCTAAAAAATCCTGGGTACGCCTATGATGCCCGTAACGAATTGTGTATAGGTTTATCACCGGTCTCTATGTAAGTATATACACAGCCGAATAATCTCGAATAAGGCCGAACGTTAGCGATGAGTGTGAACTCTGGGGACCGTTTCATGAAACTTTTTGTCAGTGATTTACACTGATAACTGTTAAAAGCTACTGAAATCCTTGCGTCTGATTGGCTGATAGCAAATTTGTCGGTGAAAACCTCCGACGAACTCGTTGATAAAACGCCCCCCCCCCCCCCCCCCGATGTACATTTTTCGCTGGTAAGTTATTCTATCCCCAGCAGTCCAGCATGATTCATTTAAACATTTTCGAATGTATATACCCAGGGAGCAGCGAAAGAAGATCGAGCTACCCTTCTCACCCCACGCCTGTGTGTCATGTGCATCACTATGATCATTAACTCCGAATATGATGTGACTTCTAGCCAACTTTTGGAGCATATAGAACGTACTGAACGTGAATGCAGTATATGGTTTACCGATAATGGAATAAAATCCACTGAACCCAGTGCCTTGTATGTCCGAGTCAGAGTGAAATTCGATCCTCATGTAATCCTGGGTGGTGGTGTATACTGGACCTTCTGAGAGGTAGTTGGTGTTGCATAGAGTGACCAAAGCACTGTTCGTTGTGTTTGGACCATCGATGATCTGTTACAAAGAGATGAAACGTTGTAAACAAACATGTTTCTGAACGTAGGAGAGACTGAAAAATTATACAAACACACGCATGCACACACTCACACACACACACTGACATATTTAACAATATTAACAAGCACAGAAACATATTTCAAAAGGTGTATATAGAATGATGTATTATGAGTGCGTGTGTGTGTGTGTGTGTGTAGGGTTGGGTTAACCTTTATTCATCCATACACCGACAAAAGTTGGATATCTAAATTATTTATTGAAAAATTTCATACAACAGGGATCACATAAAAATTACTTTCATTGTTCAACATGAGACGCTGCGTCGTCTTTATAGCGTTTGCGTCGCAAATCTAAAGTTCACTATTATTGAAAAGAATATCCTCACGTTCTTAATCTCGCCACGAGTCATAGGCTATAATTATATGATAGCAGATCATCAAACACGTACTTTTATTCTTTGTGAAACATTATGATGTAAAATGTGTTTAAGATTTTGTTAAACAAATGACAAGGGGGCGGGGGGGGGTAAAGAAATAGGGTGAAAAAGAAATAAAAAAGGGGTGACGGAAAGAGAGAGAAAGGAGGGGGGGGGGGTGAGAAATAATGGTGATCTCTTTGTTGCGCTCACATACCCGGACATAGTCATACTCGCAGTTTGACTGTCCCTCAATGTCCATAAAGGTGAATGTGAATTTCACGGTGTTTTCGGGTCCTGCAGCAATTACCCAGAAGAAGTCCAGGCTAGGCGGGTAGGAGCCCGGATAGTTGGGTGTAGAAACTGATCCAGTGGCAGCCGACAGCATGGTTACTTCGTCAGCTGCAAAAATGCACATTTAACATGACATTAACACATTCATGTAAAGCACTAGAAAAGAAATACAATCAAACCTGTCTGTAGCGGCAAGTCATGAAAGACGAAAAAAAAAAAGTGGTTGCTACGTTGTAGACAGGTGGCCACTATAGTCAAGGTCTTTAACATTGTTTTTCGGGGGAAGGGGTCATTAGTGGCGGCATACGGCAGGTGGCCGCTATAGAAATGTGACAGCTTAAGATGGTTGACTGTAGTAAGTACATAAAAATTCGCAAAATAAATCTTCTGAATGGATAACCTAGCGCATCAATATAATTGTGTTGTTTTCGGTAGTGTTGGTATTATTCAAGCTATTACAAATAGAGTATGACAGAGAGAAGTGTATGTACACTTCATTATGGTACAGATGTTTTTGCACACCCAAAATGCCACGTAAAGCTAACAGCGCTACTTCCACATATTGCCATAAGAAAAAATTAGGGATAGATTAAAAATACTGACAGTGACATGCGTACAAATAAAAATTAATAGCGCAAAGCAAGAAATAATGATATTTATGAAAGAGCATATTTACGATCACACTTAAAGGAACTCACCGGCCAAAACTGTCACGTCGAAGGTACATAAATCTTCATTCCCTGATTGGTCCACTGCCGTGTACGTCACAGATGTGGTACCCCCAACGGGGAATGCATCACCGGACATTGACGTGGAGGTAAGGCTGACGTATCCTGAATTATCGTATGCAGCGGGTTCTGACCACGCGACCGTTTTCGTCACATTACCATTGCCGTCATCGTTGACGTATTGGTCCGCAGGGCAGCCTCGGATTACGGGGTGTTCGTTATCTGTTGTATCAAAATGCATGCATTTCTGCATTTATGATTTATTTTGACTTGTGAAAATAATATATGCGCCTTACAAAGTGACATTGTGGATATGCCTAGACATTCCCCTTCAAAGAAAGATGAATAGATAGATAGATTGATGGATAGATAGATAGGTGGAGAAAGATAGATAGATAGATAGAGTATTAAAAAAAATCACCAGAAACATACCGATGCATACAATAAACTTTCTGAGCACATAAACAATTGAAAAGCAAAACGTGACTTTACAAAACACATCAAGGGCTTTCTCTTTTCGTGTTGAACGTGGGTGAAGAACTCGAGGACATTAGATCAGTGTCAACTCGTGCAATCACGAATCATTATAGGGTTGACGACACCGTATACGATCCACAAACTAACAATAAAAAATATGGAACAACACACAGCGGCCATTCACTTTTGTTATTTAAATGGGCAGCATACATAAAAAATACATACTTCGATCACTTCTTTACAGTTAATTTTCTATTTTGTTGTTGTTGTTGTTTTCTTTTTGTTGCTCTGAATATCACGGTTCCCTATTCTTGCCAAGGACGGTGATGACGTATACTGCAACATAGATTTTTTTTTTATGTCGCATAGCCGTGAGATTGATAAACGTAGCGAAATAATGGAATGCGGTATGTTTTGGAATATTTGTTTGTTTGTTTCTCAAACTGCTAACATTGTGGATCAGTAAGGCCATGGACTGTGCTAAATCGTGAGGCCTTTGTTCAGAGCATTCAAGCATCAGTGGACCAAGGCAAGGCACATATCTCATCGCCTCGCCCTTCGGAGCGGACCTTAGTGGCTTTCCTGCCAACAATAATATTGCTTTTTTAAGGGGGGGGGGGGGGGGTAGGAGGCACGTAACTTACAAACCGAAGACTAGCCCACTCATCCGTGTGGACTGTTGCTTCTACCATGGAATACATTATGAGAGAGCATACCAATATATCGTCGTTGATGGCGTTGTATGAATGCGATCGGGAGACGGCGCGGCGGTTTGTCCACTCGCGGGATGCGAGATGTGGACTTGTCGTGATTAAGATTCTTCGCGCTACCGTCAATGTGAGCGTAAATTGGGGAAAACGAAAATAAAAGAAAGAAAGAAAAGTCCCGAATCGGGACTACCCGAAGACCTACCAATCACGGCAGCCGTGAAGGTACACGTGGCCGTATTTCCAGCTGTGTCTGCGGAAGTGTAGGTGACGTTTGTTGACCCGATGTCGAAGAGGTCACCGGGATCGTGACTTGACGTCATAGTCACAGCCCCTGTCTCATCCGACGAGGAAGGCGGGGTCCATGTCACCGCCGCCCGTCGCTCGCCGGGCGCCAGTACGACTTCGCGGTCGGTCGGACATCCGGTTATCGACGGAGGGACATCGTCTAGGCAGTCATTAAGGGAAGAAATAAAACTGAATACCGTTCGTTCTATCATTGTCTACATCAGAAAGATTGATTTTTGAAAAATGTCAATTTATTCATGCTATTTTCCTTCGATTTTTTATGCACGGATCACAGGATTTTATTCCCTTGTTATTTGATATATTGCAATAAAGTGACGACGTGTTGAGCAGTGCATCGCATGGTTTCAAGCCTTTGTGCTTTTAAGTATATTTCATTTGCCATGTTGTTATGTCCTCGATGGCAGCGTCTTTAATGTCAACGCTCTAGTTTAACAGTTCAACTCAATTACACAAGGAAATCCATTAAATAATTCAATATCCGAAAATAATAGAAAATTTGATATAAAATAAAATGTCCAAATGTTTAACAATAATTCTGATAAGACAGTACTTACACAATAGTAATTATTATCGAAAAAGAAAGTCTATCAATCTGTAAAATAGCCTTAAAAGTTATTATAATGACAGCTTAAACTACCTCCTACGTGAAGTTTCAAATACTAGTAATCAAGAACTGGATTCTCTCTGTGAGAAAACGAATCCAAAAGTAAAACGATATTTTAATGAATATACATGTTTTTATTATTTGTGTGTGTGTGTGTGTGTGTGTGTGCGCGTGTGTGTGAGAGAGAGTGTGCGTGTGTGTTTATTTAAAGAACAAACAAACGTTTTTACCGTTAATGACGTAGTAGGCGCGGAATCCTCGATACGTAAAAGAAACGTCTGTCTCAAATTCCAGTCTTAAATACTCTTGCGTAGATGCGAGTCGCAAACGTGAAGTGTCTCTGAAAAACCCGCAAAGATAACGATAGCCGCCAACTGCATCTTGCCTGTCGTAGAGCTGTCATTAAGTTATTGTTGATAGATAAAGTAGAGAAAGGCAAAACTCATATGAGAAATATCATACGCATTTTGTGATGTTGAAATTATTTCATGATATTATTTATTGATTTCTGTTTTTTCTTTTATCTTTTTTATGAATGCGCATCATGATGAGCCAGTACAATGTATAATAATTCTGTTTAAAACATTTGAAGTTGAAATCCACACCACATTCTAACTCATACACCAGACGACGTGCAGCAAATTATTTAAAACTGTGACACACTGATGAAAAATTAATTAATAGGAATCGAAATGTAATGCCATTTTAAAGTTTTACCTGATTTTCAACGAATTGTGTTATTCTGATTGGAATCTGAGTCTCCACGTCTCCCATACGCAACCTCATTTAATCAGACAATTGAGTACCTGAATATCAGAACGACCCAAGTCCATGGAAGACCATTTCGAGTAAACTTAAAAAAAAAAAAAAACTTCCTATCTTTTTTATTTGTCCAATAATATTCTATTTAACTTTGATGGGAAGGCAACATTGTAGAACATATGTTATTATGACAATTAACATTTACATTAATTGTCGAGAGGCCATTTCGTGTGATAGACTTGGGTCGTTCTTTGAATCATATACATGATATTCTGCCATAGAGATGAGAGAAGGATGAGAGAGGGCGCTATAATATGAATGTAAGAATGACCCAAGTCCTTCATTTTACATTCATATAAGAATTAAATCATTCATTTCAGGCACTTCCGGGGTAATTAGGATTTATCATTTATACACAAGATGAGTCCATGCATAAGCTACAATTTCCCATGTCAAACTGAATTTGGCCAAAAATTGGACTTGGGTCGTTCTTATATTCAGGTCTTCTTATCTATTGCTAGAACAATCTAAATGATGAAGCACAATGAACCATTCATACTGGCCACAACCACGTAGTTCAATCCGTTGGATAAGTTGCTGACGTGAACACCTTCCGACACTCCCTCCCATGGGTTCGTTTGATACATTGCGGTATAATTATCTTAAGAATTACACATGTATTACAACCTCGTTCCCTACTTCCCTATACACAAAGTCCACATTTTGTCGAATTGGTGCAAATCTATGAATGGAAATACTCTCCCTTTCTGGGAAACTTGTAAAATACGAAATTTAGCGAAGATCCAAATGGGGAAAAGGACATGGATATGGTTGCTCTCTGAAAAGAAACGTGGTGAACTTCAAGATTCTATAGTTTCTTCTTTTTCAGATTCCGAATCATCTAACACTACCACTTTTCTCATTGATTGACACTTTTCGATTATTTTGTTGAAAATAAAGAATGCAAAAAAAAAAAAAAATCAAACGAAATCAAAGGTAACGGAGGACACACCCGCACTACGTCGTAGCCGCATCTGTACCGATATTCTATCCAGGCATCTGTGAAGGCCACGGTGAGGGTATAGCCAGGGAGTGTCTTTATGACCCAGGAACAGTCGAGGTTGTTCGCGTACCCATCGGGGTAACCCGGTGACTCGATGTACCCGTCAAGCGATTCCAGCAAGATCGAGTCACCACATTCTGAAATCAGGAGTCAAGAGTTACATGTGGATCATTACACTGAAGGAAAAAAAAAACACCCTAATTATTGGGCTCGATTTTACGCCATTTTCCATGACATGTAGAACAGACACAGTGCGAGGCACAACGTGAAACAGAGTGGAATATCTCTGCTCATTGTTATCTCCATGTCCGTTTATATGCTTTGCACTGGTTCTGTCAAAGTTCTTTTACAGGCTTTGACTATTTGTGTGTACGCTTTCTTCCTGTGTTGTTTATGTATTCTATGTTCTTTGATTATGTTGCCTAAAGTCTATGTTTTCGTGAATTTGCCTACTCGCTGTACTATCCGTGAACCCGGAATTGTCCGTGCATCTTTTGTGCCAAAAATTTTCATTCCTTTGCTAACTCGTCAGTTGACATGCCTTCATATACGTTATGCCTCTTTTTATGGCTAATCGACTTAATGTAGCATTTGATTCCCTAGATGATGATGAACTCTTTGATCTGTTTAGATGTTCCCCTTCGGAATTAAGTCGGAATAAGTCTCAATCGTCTGCTTTTTTGACGATCTTATTGTTAATAATGTAAACTCATCTTCAAAAGATATATATAATGATTTTGATTTTGAATATGACTCCCCTCAAATTCCTTCTAAATATGTAACTGTTGATCAGTATAAAGATTATACAAAAAGTTTTTCACAAAGTATATTTTCTATGTTACATTTAAATATAAGGAGTATTAATAAACATTTTGATGAGTTAAAGATATTATTAGATAATCAAAATAAACAACAAATTTCAGTAATAGGTTTAATTGAAACATGGTTATCATTTGACGTTAATTTGCCGTATGCATTAAATGGTTATGAGTTTATTGTTAATAACAGAGTAAACAGGACGGGTGGTGGAGTCGCTTTTTATTTATCTAAAAAAATTGAATTTAGTGTTTGTGATGAATTAAATGTAATGAATGAAATTGTAGAGACTTTGTTTGTGGAAATTTGTATTCCGCAAAGTAAGAATATTATAATTGGTATTGTTTATAGACCCCCAAGTTCTAGTTCCAAGGATTTTTTGAATTGTATGACAAATTTATTAAAAAGTCCTTTATTTATCAATAAAAGCATTTTCATAATGGGTGATTTTAATATTGATTTGATTAAGAATGATGAAATCACATCTCAAGAATTTCTTGAAATGTTTTTGTCAGCCTCTTTCTTGCCACTAATTTCGAAGGCAACTCGTGTTACAAATCACTCCGCAACCCTCCTTGATAATATTTTTTCTAATTCTGTGCAGATTTTAAATTCTGCTATAATTTTATCTGATATGACTGATCATTTTCCTATTATAACATGTTTTGATCTTAAACATTTGGTTAATAAGTTTCAATTTTCTTCATTTAGACGTAGAGCTTCACCGGAAAATTTGGCTAGCCTTGGTGCTTGCTTAGATAGGGCTGACTGGTCTAGTGTTTATGATAATGATGACGTAAATGCATCATTTGAAAATTTTTCAGGGATTATGAATGAATATTTAGATGAATATATTCCTAAAATAGAAGATAAGTTAGTTAATTATAAAACGTCTCCTAAACTTCCATGGATTTCAAAATCTGTTCTTCGTTCAATAAATAGGAAAAATAGGTTATATTATCAATTCAAAATGAAAAAAACTGAGAAGTCAAAAAACAAATACACTTCGTATAAAAATATCTTAACGAAGATTATACGGTTGGAAAAGAGGAAATATTATATGATTCAGTTAGAGAAATATAAACATGATATAAAGAATACATGGAAGATATTGAAGCGGGCTATGAATATATCAAAAAAGAAACTAAATATTACAAAGTTAAAATATGATAATAAAATTGTTGAAGATCCTAATG
The DNA here is from genome assembly GCF_040938485.1 of Diadema antillarum. Lineage (NCBI taxonomy): Eukaryota > Metazoa > Echinodermata > Echinoidea > Diadematoida > Diadematidae > Diadema > Diadema antillarum. Next base: position 2,616,505 of record NW_027271069.1, on the reverse strand, counting down.
ATATAGTTAATATTTTTAACTCTTATTTTTCAATGCTTGGGGAAAATCTGGCAGAAAAAGTACCACAGTCAAATATGCACTTTTCTACATTCTTAGGTCAACCTAATTGTAGTTCTATTTTTTTTTTTGTTCCAACTACCAAATATGAAATAATAGATATTGTTACTGCAATGAATAATAAACGAAGTGCCGGTTATGATGATATAAGTAATTTTATTTTAAAGGGAATTATATCATCAATTGCTGACCCACTTCCATATATTTTCAATAAATCTATACTAAGTGGTGTTTTTCCTGAAATTATGAAAATAGCTAAGGTTTTTCCTTTATTTAAAAAAGGAGATGAATTTGATGTAAGTAATTATAGACCCATTTCTTTGCTTTCATCCTTATCTAGAATTTTGGAAAAATTGGTGTTTGTAGGAACAATTGATTTTCTTAATTTTCATAATGTTTTTACAAATTCTCAATTTGGGCTTCGTCAGAAACACAGTACCATTCATGCCCTTTGAAGTTTATTGACCACGCCGCGCATACTATTGATAATCATTCTCATCTTATTGGTATCTTCTCCTGGACTTCTCCAAGGCCTTCGACACGATAAATCATGACATTTTGTTATATAAATTGTCTCATTATGGAATACGGGGAAAGGCCTTGGAGTGGTTCAGGAGTTACCTACAAACAAATATGTATCTCTGAACGAGAATGACTCAAATCTAGAATTTATTAAATGTGGCGTCCCACAGGGTAGCTTATTAGGACCTTTACTTTTTATTATTTATATTAATGACTTTTGTAGATCATCTAATATACTCTCATTTATACTTTTTGCGGATGATTCCAATGTTTTCTTTTCTCACCGAAATCCAGATACTCTCGTAAGCATTGTTAATTCTGAATTGAAAAAAAGTTACTCAGTGGATAAGAGCTAATAAATTATCACTTAATCTCCAGAAAACTAAGTATATGCTTTTTAGCAATTCTGTAGAAGCTTTGCACACAAATATCATTTTTGATGACACTCTGTTAGAACGTGTATCTCATATAAAATTCCTTGGTATCACAGTGGGTGATAAACTTTCATGGAGACCGCACATTATTAACATTAGTACAATCATTTCACGTAATATTGGTATCATAAATAGACTCAAGTCTCATATTCCAATGTCCTCTTCGTTGACCTTGTATTTTTCTCTGATTTTACCGTATCTTAATTACGGACTCCTAGCATGGGGTAGTGCCCATCAAACTTTATTAGATAAATTACTATTACTGCAAAAAAAAAAAGGTATTTCGTATCATATGCGGCGTCCCGCCACGTTCCCATTCAGAGCCATTGTTTACTAAATATAAGATTTTGATAATCAAAGATTTGTATTTTTTTCAGCTTGGTCAGTTTATGTTTAATTACAATGCAAATGCACTTCCCAGTGTTTTCAACTCAATGTTTCCACGGAATCAGTTTTTTCATAATTATCCGACTAGACAATCTAATGAGTTTCATTTGCCCCTCCTGAGAACTTTATTAGCTCAGAGTACATTTATATACACCGGTCCTAGATTTTGGAATTCATTAAGCTGTGAAATAAAAAATTCCCCTTCTTTGCATTCTTTTAAGCGCAAGTTGAAATCATTTCTGTTGAATCCTCTTTGATATATTTCGTTATTAGTTAGATCTCATCAACCTCAGGGTTCATCATCCATCCACCAATCTTTCGATTACTGACTTCATTATTACGTAATGGATTACATGGATTATTATGCAATAGCCATTAAATCCCTGCACAGCTGCGTGCAGTACCAGCCCTCTGAAGCACATTCTCAATCACCCCCTGTTCCATTTCCCTAGTTCAGCGTGTAGGCATTCTCTTATTCTCTCTCTCTTTTTTTCTTTTCCTTTCTCTCTCCCCATTCATTCCGTCTTTTTTGTCAAGTTGTGTCATGTCTTTTGTATTTCTCCTGTCTTGTTCCGTTCTGTCGTAAATTATATCTGTGATAAGTATTTGTAAATAAGTAATTCATAAGTTTGTTCATTTTTTGAGTGGTTCACAACATACAAGCTTGCTTTTTAGTGGACCTCTCAGTTCTTTATTTTTCTCAACTGAAGCATAACTTTGTACTTTTTTGCCAGTATGCATTCTTTTGTTTATTTGTATCATTTATCTTTTACAAAGTCGAATGTTTATGTTTATGATGTAATTCCAAATATATCATGCGTTATGTTTTGTTGGAAAAAGAAGAATGAAAAATAAATGAATTGAATAGAATTGAATTGAATAAATCCGAGCGATTTGATATTGCCATGTGAACACATTGTGAACACATTGCTTGGCACTGTGTTCTTTCGACCAAGGTAGTGATAACAGAGTCAACACCTGATCTTGGATGCTTTGTTTTGTCACTTTGTCACTTTTTCACTTTTCATTAGAGTTTGTTTCTGCAGCTTTTTGTTTTTCTTCTTTCAAGAATAAAATATATCAGACAGTCCATACGCGCAGTCTAGCCTACGTTCAATTCCGCCAGCTCTGTACCCTATCATTTTACTATTAATCCGTGAGATTCTGTGATGGCTACAATCTTTGAAATGAATATTATCATGCTGTGCTTCAGAGATATATGTGAAGCTGACTAGTTCATTATTTCAAAATGACAGCATCACAATGGAGGATGCAAATTGACAAAAACGAATTCGTATCATTATTGTAATTTCTTAATGAGCACAACTTATTTAGTAACCACCTCGAGAAACGAAGATTTCGACGCAAAACGGGTTAAATGTTGTTTCTAAACATATTAAGTTTCTTACATACAGAAGAACACTCTTAGAGTTACGAGGAAAGATATCTCTCATTTTCTTATCACTTCCGTGGTTTGTTTTTTTTTTTTATAGCTGTTTTGATAGCATATCTGAGATTCACGAAAATAGACGTAAGTCGGTTTGAAATCGAACTCTTCAAATGTAAAACTGAAAAAAGGATAACCCACCTGTCACGAAGACATCGAAAGAGCATATTGCAGTCTGGCCCTCGGGATCCACGGCGGTATACGTCACAGTAGTGTTACCCAATGAGAACGTCTCTCCGGGTTCGTGCGATGACGTCAGCGTGACGTTTCCAGAGTTGTCGGAAGCAGTGGGCAGGGTCCACGTCACCGCGTCACTAGTTGAACCGACGAGTGCCGTCTCGTACTCATCCTCTGGGCAGCCTATGATGACTGGATTTTCGTTATCTTTTGTCGGAAACAAAGATAAAAAGGACAAAATAAAGGAATGACATTCAAAGTGCAATTATGTCTAGATAATCTTCACAAATGTAGCATGCAGAATGGAAGGGAGTAACCTACCAGTGCAGAGGAAGAAATCTATGAACTATTATTAATCTCTGTATCAATTCTTATAGACCCTAGGCATGAAACAGCCGACATGCAAAAAAAAAAAATATAAATCAATTTGACAGCTTCATTATCGAGGACCGCATTTGTAATTCAAATGTTATCTTTTATACTGCAACCCCAGCTCCCCCCCCCCCAAAAAAAAAGGGATTCCCGTTTGATGGGAAATGGAATGAAACTCTCACCCACGACAACGACGTCGAAGCTACATGATGAAATCATATTCCCCGAACGGTCCATGGCTTCGTACGAGACTGTGGTGGTGCCGATTGGAAAAGCATCCCCGGGCTCGTGGGAGGCCGTTAGGGTCACCATCCCGGAGTTGTCCATCGCTGTGGCTGGGATCCAGAAGACATCCGCCGTAGCCAATCCATTGTCAGTGAAAACATTCCTATCGGTGGGGCATTCAGCGATAATCGGTAACTCCGTGTCTGCGTTAGGAAAAAAAAAATGTGTACAATATATCCTGTTTGCTTGCTTGTGTGTAGTTTGTTTGTTTGTTTGTTTTTTCTCATCTTTGTCAGTTTGATCTGTGATCATGATTACGGCAGAGACTACTTCAAACTAACATTTACGGTACCGGTAAATAAAAGTTGGCCCCGCGTACATACAATCTGCAGAATATCAACGGTGCCATGGTTAACTTTAAAGAGAAAAATCTACATGTCCATACATCAAAATCAATGTATTCATCTATTCATGCATTATGTTTCATTGATCTGTATGCATCTATTCACCGATCCCCTGCCTTTCGTCTATCTATTCTCCTTTAAGTCATATCAATTTTGTCACATCAGCACCTCTACAACTGGTACACACATGTTCCCCCGTTCTTCCGCAGCTCAAAGCCTGATCAATGTTCTTAAGAATATGAGGTAGTCATCAATATCATACGAGCTCCCTCGTGAAGACTTAATGAGCTCCTTTGTGGAGACAATAATGAGCTCCCTCGTGGAGACTTGGTTTATTTAATATTCTTGTTTATATCTCTCTAAGATGCATAATGTTTGTTTTATGTTAAGTGCTGTCTGGGGCAAATTATTTTTAGGGCGCCATGTTTCTCTCTGTCTTCTTTCTCTCTTTAAAAACAACAACAACAACAACAACAACAACAACAACAACAACAACAACAACATTGTTTTAAGGACGGTACATTGTATGTTGGCCTATACATAATAACACCACGGTGTTTTTAACACTTGTTCTGTATCTATAAAGACTGAAGGAAAGGATACACCGAGTAAAGGATAGCATGAGCAGTAAGAATTGATACGAACCAAGGATAACTATGTAAAAGATGCACTCTCCGACGTTTCCCGCAGCATCCGTGGCTTCGTACACCACCTGCGCGGATCCTATCACGAAGGCTTCGCCGGAGACCCGATTCGTAGTCACGTCGACCACGCCAACGTTGTCGGACGCGACGGGGTCGTTCCAGGTGAGCGACACCGACGTTTTCCCTGGATCTGTCCTGGTGGTGATTTTTTGCGGACATCCGGAGAATGTTGGCTTTTCGTCATCTGCAAAGTATAGTCATCAAGATCACACAAAAAAAAATAGACCAAGAAAATTACTTATTGACTTACATCTTCCCTTCCTATGACAAAAAAGAAAACGTAAAAAAAAATAAAAAAGTCGTATCCCTGAAATGAAAAGAAATCACTGCAGGCCTATTTCTGGATTGACCCTTGCCCAATTTGCGCATATTTCGTAAAAACTTTCCTCAAACTCACGTAACATTTTCCTCTTCATGCGCTTTATTCCATTGAGACTTTTACACTTTGATCATCAAACTTATTGATTTTATCATCTTAGATAAGTAACAGCAATAACAATGGTGTAGACTTTCTTGGCCAAGAGGCCGCTAACGTCTGAATGAACGAACCTGTCACAGTAATGTTGAAAGAGCAACCCGAGTAAGAATTGCTGTAGCTGTCTGTTGCCGTGTATACGACGGGCGTGGCTCCTAGTGTGAAGACTTGACCCGAGGAATAGGTGGAAGTCAGAGTGGCGGGGCCCGCATTGTCCGTGGCCGTCGGCTCAGTCCATGTCACAACCGCCGTAGCTTGGCCGGGATCGGTGCCAACAGATTGGTCGCTGGGACAGCCGCTAATCTCAGGATCTTCGTTATCTATGTAATGTATAATATCGTCACCGCGGTTACTTTTGACACCACAGACTTGTAACGATTTACTATTCTGCATAAATACATACTAATGTAACCATCTCCATTCCAATTAGTGGAGAAAGAGAAAATGCCGATAGAGGATTCACTGAGATGTATTGCTATACCATAGAGTAAGATATAAAATCTAGCGCTATATATGAACTTTGTTGAGAAGGACAGTTGATGTACATTGTAAACAGAGAGGAATGAAACGCTATACCTGTAACGGTTATTGTGAAGGAACAATTAGAATTGACATTGTTGGAGCTGTCCTCCGCTGTGTACGTGACAGTGGTGGTTCCTATAGGAAAACTGGCGCCGGAACTGTTTGTGGAGGTGAGAGTAAAGGACCACGAATTGTCGCTGGCCGTCGGCTCTGTCCAAGTCACAGCGGCCGTAGCTTGGCCGGGATCGGTGTCAACAGACTGGTCGCTGGGACAGCCGCTAATCTCAGGATCTTCGTTATCTATAATGTACGAATGATCAGATTGACATCGCATATTTTTTATATAATGATATTGCTGCATAATTTCTAACTGATGAGGCTACAACTGCGGTGCACTCCGGCTAAACACGCGGTTACAATGAATTTCTTGTTACAACGATGTAGCCTTTCAGGACCAAAATTATCATACTGTATCAACTAGGCCTACTCTCAGGTTACAACGAAATTTCGATATAACGAAAGAAAACTGCCTGCACCGAGGACACCATTATATCAAAACAGGGATTGACTCGCTCTAATGTATAGGGGAGTAGCTGTTTCGGATAATGAGTGGTAAATTTTGTGAACAACACAAATGAAAGTGAACAACTATTATGAATCGTTATTCAACGAAAGTATACAATTTGTAAGACAACAGTAGAGCCTTGAACAAAATTTAGCTTTCTGGACATTTTATTATCAATTTTTGTCTTAGACTATGAATCCTCAACGTACGATGAGTTTCTTTAATTGCTTAAATTTACCTGTAACGGTAATGGTGAAGACGCAACTAGAATTAACGTTGTTTGAGCTGTCCTGCGCCGTGTAGGTGACATTGGTGATTCCAATAGGGAAATTGGTGCCGGAACTCTCAGTGGACGTGAGAGTAGAGGACCCCGAGTTATCGGTGGCCGTCGGCTCAGTCCACGTCACATTTGCCGTAGCTTGCCCGGGGTCTGTGTTGACAAACTGGTCACTGGGACACCCGCTAACCTCAGGATCTTCGATATCTATCAATGTACAAAATGTTCAGATTGACATCACGCACTTGTAATATATGATATTCGTGCATAATTTCTCACTGATGAAGATACAACTATTAATGTATAGCATCGTCACTATAATAATGGTTACTTTTGAAACCGCTGGCTTACGATTTGCTATTCCGCATAACTACACATGGATGCAACCATGACCATCCATTTGGGGAGAAAGCGGATTCTGTTAAAGAGTTCAGAAGGTAGTAACTGGTTAATTCCCAAAGAAAATCAACTGTGAATTAATTATATATCTTACAGCGGAGCCAAATCTGGCGCTATAATAAAAATATGAATGTTGTCAAGAAGGACTGTCGACGTACAATAAAATTGCGAGAGAACTGAAACGCTTACCTGTAACAGTTATTGTGAAGGAACAATTAGAATTGACGTTGTTGGAGCTGTCTTCCGCTGTGTATGTAACAGTGGTGATTCCTATAGGAAAACTGGCGCCGGAACTATTTGTGGACGTCAGGGTAAAGGACCACAAATTATCGGTGGCCGTCGGTTCAGTCCAAGTCACATTCGCCGTAGCTTGCCCGGGGTCTGTGTTGACAGACTGGTCGCTTGGACATCCGCTAACCTCCGGACTTTCATTATCTATCAATATACCAGATGGGTTAATTGTCTTGATAGAGTAGACTGCAGATACAAAAATATCAAGGCATCTTTTAATGATCACTTAATTATTGTTCTTCAGACCTGGACATGCTGGAGGTAATTTATTGTTTTTAAACTAATAAACCCTCAAAAGGTTCGGTCCCTCATAAAACATGAACTGCTGCAATTGATTAAAAAAAAGAAACCCGTTTGTGCTATGCTAACAAGAACGTTAAAAATGCTCAATTTCTTTGCGTTTAACATAGTACTATTTCATTTATTTCATTTATTGTTTCTGCATGGTAAACTCAATCAACGATTCACTTTCGAAAACATGACTCATCATTAATCATAGCTGATTTTGCGCATGAAAGCTAAGGAAATCATTTCGAGACAAAGCAGAGATTAAATAAAAATCAAGCAACATACAGGAGGATCCTCAGTAAACCGAGCTTAATATTTGGGGCCTCATTGATACACAATGAAATAAATCAACGGTGTAAACAAACTATCGACTTACTTCACTACGGCAAACAACAAACTATTTCACACAACACAAACCTTAATGATCGTGTTTGTACACAGGTGATGCTTAGGAAAAAAATAAGAAGAAAGGGATAGCGATAATGGAAGATGACGAGATAGGATAGGAGAGGAATAAATAAAAAGACTCCTCTTCACTGTACATAGTATGATACACTGTACAAATACAACACTATTGCAGGTGCATTCACCATGTTGCCAGGTAACGGCTGGGTGAAGCAAACGCACGGACCAGCTATTTACGTGAAAAATAGAAGAAAAAAAAAATCCCATGGCAAGTCTATAATACAGAAGGCAGAGTATTACATAGAATAAAACCTCTTCAAGTAACAAACGAGTACATGTTTCTGGATATGTAGGTTAGTAGTTTGTTCTTCAGACCTTTAGGTGATTTGTCGTTGTTTTTTAAATAATTTATGTTGGTTTTAAATTAATGATTAAAGGAGGAGCTCTCTTTGGACCAGGGCCCACACGGACACTGTGGGCAGGATTCGAACACAGGATATCATCCTTGTTTAAAAGAAAAAGAAGATCCAGAATCCTACTGGTATTCACCAAACCAAGGTTTTCGTATCAAAGTTGGACAGACCTGTCACAGTGACGACGAAGACACACGTCGCTGAATTCCCGGAGCTATCCGTGCCGGTGTAAGTGACGGTTGTCGGTCCGATGCCGAACTCGCTGTTTGGCATGCTCGTCGATGAGACATTCACCATCATATCCACGATGTCGGTGAACACAGGTTCCGTCCAGTTAACGACTGCAAAGGGCTGCCCGGGGTCGGTGTTTGTACTGATGTTCATTGGGCAGCCGGTGACCGAAGGTGGGATGGTGTCTGGTAATTGGGTAACAACAGCAGAAAATAGCTATGATGGTGATGATGATATTGATGAGGACGACGATGACGATGATGATGATGATGATAATAATAATGTGTTAAAAATAATAATAATACTAATAATTATGATAATGATGATGATTACACGTATTTTAAGATATGTATGATTTTAAGTTTTAATGGAAATGTTATTTTATTTTTGTGAGTTGATACTAGTAGTCTTGCCTGTTTTGTGCCTTGCCTATGATATGTTAATTGATTGGTGAAGTTTTATGTAGTTTTTATTTGCTTTGTATCTATGATGATGAATTATGTTATGTATACTTGTTTTTATTGCACGGACTAATTGAAAAACAGCCGTGGCTGATGTTAGTATACCGTGGTTGAATAAAATGAATGAATGAATGAATGAATAATATGATGATAATAATAATAATAACAATAATGATAATAACAACAATAATAAATGAAAATAATAACAATATTGATAATAATACGTTTGTTTGTTTGTTTGTTTGTTCATTTCCATCTGAGAGATTGGGTGGACAACCCATATTCAGCTACATATTAAGCTGGTCTTCCATGGGGTCCAGTTTGACGTGAGGCGGAACCACTTCACCGGGTTATAAACACCCTGCCCTTTGCGATGAATAAATGAAGCCGAAGCAGGATATTTTGCGTGCATGAGTTGTGATTCTCTCACCCACGGGACCGCCATTTTGTGTCCTATCCGAGAGACAAAGTGTTTTGCCCCTTGTATAGAGGGGACGGTATGATTACACACAACATTGCTCAGTCCAGACTCGGGTATCGAACCCGGGTCGCTTGGGTCGGAGACAGACGCGCTATACCGACTGAGCCAACTCACTGCCCTAATGATAATAATAATAATAATAATAATAATAATAATAATAATGATAATAATAATAATGATGATAATAATAATAATAATAATAATAATAACAATAATAATAATGATAATAATAATAATAATAATAATAATAATAACAATAATAACAACAATAATAATGATAATGATAACAATGCCAAAAAAACCCGCAATTGTACTAACAGAAATAATATCCGTGTCGCACTATGTGTGTAGACCCCTCGGTGGTGAAAAAAGGCAGCGACACAACATAATCATCTCCGCTACTGTCGATATCATGCTAAAAAACTTAATAATTAACCATGATTTGGTTATGGTCACAAAAAGGGATGTTTATAAGGCTTGGTAGCATGACAACTTACATCATTACTAGTACAAACAACACGTCGGTAGGTATGGTGCCCATTAGTGGCAGACTACAGTGAAATATTAGTTGCTCATATTGATTTGGTTTTGATGATTTGACGAAAAAAAAAAACTTATTAAGTGCTAAGAATAGTAACAAAATCGACTATCTTGTTGAAGTAAAAGTTTAAAAAGTACATTCAATTTCTTTGTTGTTTGTTGCTACTGCTGCTGCTGCTATTGGAATCAAGCAACAGATAAAAATTGCATTCATTTTGAAAGGACCAAACAAGACACAAGGCAACAAGAACTACAACAAACACCATAAAGCCCAATTTCTGCAATTGTACGGAATTTCTGTTTATTGTCTATACAGAGGAACAAAATGGAGCATGGCCAAAGGATTGTACAATAACTTCCAGTCACCAACAGGATGCTCATAACGTCCTTTAATTCCAATACGCATCAAATTCCAAGATAAACCAAACCAAGAAGAAAAAAAAATGACCCATTTCGTTCATTTTGTTGTTTATTCAACTCTGTTTTCTTCATTTCAAGGAGACAATCTCAGTAAAGTTGGGACCAATAACGCCACAAGGCTGTAGTTAGCAGAGCGATTATTTCCATTCTTTTCAGGCGGCCGGAGACGTCATTCAATAGATGTACGTTTATTCGGATTGCGTTTAAATACTCTTTGTGAAATGTAGCCACGAGAAATCCTTGTAGAATTTCAAATTCTCTACCACAGAACTATCGGACAACAACTTTCAGCAATCAACAGAATATCCATCAAGTGACCACAGGTGATAAATTCCCATGCAATGTATCTTTTTTTTTTTTAATCGAACTTTGCGATAAGCCAGCATGAATAAACTCAATTATTCTTTTCTTTGTGTGCTGTAAGCTTTTGTTCTCTTTATTTCACGGACGTGATCCCAATAATGTCGCGACTGATAAACTGGACTGTGCATCAAAGCGATTTTCCTCTGCAATACAAACACGTTTGTTCGGATGTAGCGTTTAAGTATTCCTGGATAAATACGATCTCGTTACATACGAACTGGATTGCTAAGGTTTAAGGGGAGAAATTTCTTACTGTTTACCCAGTGTAGACAAAGTGATCTCTACTCTCATTTATTTCTTCTATTTTACCTGTTTGAACTGTATTTAACCTTCAGCCTCTGATATTCATTGAGGTTGTTAGCATTTGTGTGTTAATTATCAATAGGTATAATCGTAGTCATCATATCTTCACTCATATTTATATTATGATAAGGATTTAATTCTTGCAATAATGATGCTGTAATTCATGACAGCACATCAAAATCAAATATTATCAGTTTTTGGCATTGGCAAATAATGACAGGAAACCATCTTGCCCAAAATATTTTCTACAACGAACCCAAATTCTGTGTTTGTTTTCCCTTTTGATACACAAAACCAAACAAATATATATATATTTCAGGGGAAAAAAAAGCATAAAGAAGAAAAAGAAAAGAAGAAGGTGATGGACAAGACGACATTAATAACGTTCAAAAAAGTTTATGGAATCTATTATTAATCAGCCCGGCCCAGTTAACATGACCTGTGCTCAGTGTGTCCTCAAGGTAAGTGATTGCGTTGTCCCTGAGACCACGACAGACTTAAAGGGAATATACAGTTCTGGTTGAGACCTAATTTCAGGTGTCTAACATTTTTTGGCGAGGTAATGAGAAACCTCTTATGAAATATGAAAGAGCATGTAATTCTATGATCAATTTAACGTTTATTAGATGAAAATTGGTTTTGAAATGGCTGAGATATCCAAAAAAGAGCAATTCTAATAAAGTGTGGGACCCACACTTTATTACGATAGCTTTGTTTTACTTTGTTTTTGGATGTTTCAGTCATTCCAAACCCGATTTTCATCAAATAAACTTTGAATTTCTCGTAAAATGGTATGGTCTGTACTACATCATAAGTGTTTTCTTGGTATCTCACAAAAAGTTAAAAGCTGAATTCTCATCTCCACCAATACTGTACTATCCCTTTAAACTCATGGTTGTCCCAGTCCATTAAGAAAGAGGAGAAGGATGAATATCATTGCTGACCTTTCTTTCGATGTTTTTGGTAAAATCTGTTTATTCAAGATGATTTGGAGTTTCCTTATGTATTCATAAATTCATTTCCGATTGTCAGCTCGGTCTTCGGCCAAACCGCAAATACCTCTCATGCTATATCCTTACCTTCCTTGACAGAGTCTCAAAAACCATTAATAAATTTCGTCATACCATTGGAATCTTCCTTGACTTCTTCAAGGCTTTTGATACCATCGACCATGATATACTTCTTCATTAAATGATTTCATTCAGAGGAACGATCTCGGAGGGGCTCATGAATTATCTTACTAAATAATTGAGTATTTATATTCATTATAGGTCATGCATCCGCGTGCAAAATGTCAATAATGTGGTGTTCCTCAGGGAAACATGCTTGGACCCTTTTTATTTGTGCCTTATGCCACAATATGCCAATATTCATCAAGAAATCTTTTTTTTTTCATTATTTGTTGAAGGTTCAAATAGTATAATTATGTTTTTGTCTAACTCCGATTTCTGATCTGATGTCTGATACAATAAACACTTGATTGATGAAAATTGGTTTGGTAGATAAGAGCTAATAAACTGTACTGATCTTCAAAAAAAAAAACCCACCCAAGTATGTTTTTAGCAACTCCCTGAAAAGCTACCGAGAAATATTTTCTTTGATAATACAGTTATAGAATAAGTCCCTTTTCTCTAAAGTCATATTCCTAGGTTCGATTATTGACAATAAAGTCTACATGAACTCCGTATTTTCTCACACAAACTCTAAAACAATAATAAAATATTCCACTTTGTTATTACAAAGATGTTTTACTTCATGAAATGCTTTCCTTTTGTGTTCAATTCCAATGTAGGGCGAGGGGGTGAGGGAGGTAACCCTTAACCCTTGATCTCTTCCCCGACCTGCAATCCCCACCCTAAAACGTTCCGAGGCGCCTGTATTGTAAGTCTTCATGTGTTTGCTCTTATAAAGACCGCACGTGAGGAGAATATACGTATCTTTCTGATCTGGCGTAAATACTCAATTCTGAGTGATACACGCCATTAAAACCAAAACAACAACAACAACATCTGGATAATTATCTAAAAATCTACAGGTAAGTCCGCGCAATTCCTACATGCAACTTTCCGACAGTTATCATCCACGAGTCGAGGTCGAATCACATCAGATTAAGGACATAAATCACAATTTCTTCAATACTGCAGTAACCCGCAAAAAAAAAAAAAAAGATGCACATGAATAGGCCCTATACTCGGAGGGCAGGATTAAAAAGGAACTGCCTCAGTGAGAGAAAAAAAAAAACCACATTTAGAGGAAGATTCTTCAGCCGCGCCTTTACGGTTTCTTGGTATTTTTTTCAGTGCGACGCCTTTGAGAAAAAAACAACAACATTAAAGCGTTAACTTTTGTATAAACGAGTGTAATTTTATCAGGAGCAATGCGGAAACTGCATCGTTTACCTTGGCTCCCTCCTTCCACGGCGTCGCGCTGAAAGGAATGCCAAGAAATCATAAAGGCGCGATTGAAGAATCTTCCTCTTTATACCCCTTGCCACCCCCCCCGCCACTCACTATCACCGATTTCATCGACCTCTAGTTCCCAAATGTGGAGTGTCTCTGATCCTAATACAAGGCTCCCATTTGGCATTTTTGTTGTTTGTTTGTTTGTTTGTTTGTTTGTTTTTTTGCCTTCATGTGGATTACTACCGTAACTCATATCACTCTGCCACTTACAAAGAATTCTTGCTTGGAACAAAAGAAGAGCGGTTGAATAGTTTGAATGATAGCTCTGTTTAACCCTTTCCTATTCAGAACAAAATCTTTTAAAAATTGATAGTTGGTTAGACAGAGAGAAAGATAGAAAATGTTTTAATGGTTTACTATACAGCTATCATTCATCCTTCTAAATCGATTGCAGACGTTTTGCTGTCGGACGTACCCCAAAAAATGAAATTCATTATGAAAATAACACAAAACATTTTTGTAAGATTTTCGAATTAAACCAGACTCTTGATAGCACATGCTCGGCATTCTGTCTAAAATTTGTGAGGAATTTCCTCATAAGAATTCAACAAACCCTCTCAATCATTAATGTGGCATGACACGATGCAGACAGACTGTGTTGAATGTAGGTACGAAGTAGACACAGAGCATGCTTACATTCAATACAGATTAATTTTCTAGTTAATCATATAGCCTTTATTTTAACCTTGAAAGAGTATCAAATATGACCTCATGCTTCAAAATTATTCCAAACTTTATTTAATTTGCAGCCTGACACCCGAAGATTGCAGTTATATAGCACAAAATGCCAATAACCCCCCCCCCTCGAAAAAAAAAATAATAATAATTCTGAAGTAACCAATTTTTCATAGACTCCAGTATTTAAACAAATGTTATTGTACCGTAGCTTTGAAAAAGTAGTTCCATTTTAATAGACGGAAAATTACACACAATCACAATGAGTTTCATCTACAATTATTTTGCTCTTTCATTTTCATTTTATTTTCATTATTAAATCGCACTAATCAAACAAGCATAATGGAAATAATACATTGATAATCTGTGCATGCGAGAGTCGGTAAGAATAGGTACGAAATATTTCCCTTGTTCTTTTTTCATGACTTGTACTCTTCGTACTTTTATGATCTTTATCATATTCTATTTTAACTTAGACCTATAATTGTATAAGCTCGTAGATAAGGGTCAGCAGAGAATCTCACTTCATTTTTTCTTAGTAGAAATGTTCGTTTTTTCAGTTGAATTCATTTTATAGTTCTCTAAAATTACCTACAAAACAAGAAAAGACACAAATCGTGCTCATATAATACAATATTCATCACAAATACAATTGATAAAATTAAAAAATTATGTGAAAATATTCTTCATAACTTCTTTAGCCATGCACATGGATGTCATCGGTTGAATCCAATCAATATGCAATTATTGCTTAGTTCTCCTCTCTTCAATATCGACTACTATAAAACACACACACACACACACACACACACACACCTATAAAAAGAGTCCTCAAAACGGGTGCTGTTCGTTATTCCGAAGGTTCGTTATACCGAAGGTTCGTTAATCCGAAACACACAAATTCCCTATACCTAGAGGTTCGTCAATCCGAACATTTGTGGCGTTATTCCGAAGGTTTGTTGATCCGAAAATGAAATAGGGTTCGTTATACCGAAGGTTCGTTTATCCGAAGTGATATAGGGTCCGTAACGAACCTTCGGAATAACGAGCTTTGTTTCATTTTCGGATTAACGAACCTTCGGAATAACGAACCTTAATTCATTTTCGAATTAATGAACCTTCGGAATAACGAATCTTCGGAATACCGAATCTTCGGAATAACGAACCTTCGGAATAATGAACCTTCGGAATAACGAACTTTCGGAATAACGAGCTGTAACCCCTCAAAACCACTCTGTCTACACTTGGTATACCTACCTGCCACCCCCCCCCCCCCATGAAGATGAATGGCTTGTCACTATACTGACTTAAGTTTGCATTCACCATGCATGCATATGAGTGAGGTTTTTATTCAGAAGGTTTGCTAAAGAGAGAACTAAATAAGGTTTAGTAGAATTCGAAAATTAAAAGAAAAACAACTACAACTAAACAAAACAAAACATAAAGTGCGTATAAATGGATTTCGGAATTATGAATCTTTTTTTTTCTGGTCTCGGATCAACAAACCTGATGAATACTAATCTTATTTCACTTTAGCATAGACGCACCCTTGGAATACGCAACCCGTTCTTATTTGAGTACAAGATTTTCTTTTCATGTTTTGTAGTAGAATAAAATACCTTTTCTAATTTCTCCATGTAGAATATTAGAAGGTTTTAGGAAGAGTGATACTTGTCTATACTGCCATTTTTTTTTAACCCTGCATCACAAAAGCAGCAAAAAAGTCGACAGACGTGGATTTTTAGTTAAGGGCACATTCTGAAAGATCAGACTCCAGGCTTTAAAATGATGTATAGCTCAATTGAAATGGACTCTCTTAACCTATCTAAACATTGAATAGAAAGCACACACTCTGGAAAAGTATGAACCGAGAAAAGAGGCTATGAAATACAGGGTCTATTCGAGCGCTTAATCTTCACCAAACTGTGCTAGCTGCGCGATGAATAGGACAAAAAACAGGGTATAAACCACCGGAGCAACAACAATGAAGAGATTATCAGATTAGGCTGAAAATTATGCTCTATTAACACATTTTGTTCTTGATTAATGCCAACTTTTTAATGCAGTGGCATTATCCCTTCCAAAGTTACCAGACTTGAAAGTGAGGGGCGTGCAAAGGGCTATCAAGAAATGAAAAGGGGCCTCGAGAAAGACACACCTGATCTCACTACTCTAAAAAAAAGGTTGTAGAAAAACTCCTGAAAATGCACTTTCCCATTCATAAAATGATTCCAAATTAAAGAAAAATGGAGAAGAAGGGTATATAGCTCTTTCAGAAAATGTCTCACACCCAATATTTACTTTGTTGACCCGTTTCACCTTTTTTTAGTCCTCGCGTAAAATCAAGGGGTGCGACTTTTTTTCGTTTCGTGGTACACGGTCACAATTTATCTTCCCTTAATGGCATTAAGATTCCTTTTTTCTATCTAAATATCTTTTTTTTTCTTTCTAAATATTCCTTTCAAAGGACGCTATAGCATACGTTAAGATGAGGATTCATCTTTTATCGTCCTGTGAGAAACTTAAATACCACTTTATGGTAATATGTGACAGTGCACCTCAAAACGAACATAAAGTCGCACACACTGATTTTGCTTGAGGACTGAAAATAAGTGAAATGGGTCAACCTAGCCAAACTTGACTTTTTCATATTTTCTGAAAGAGCGGGTCTTCTTTTACATTATGCTAAAATTTGGTATCATAAAACGGGCAGGAAAGTGTGTTTTTTTAGCAGTTTATCTCGAACATTTTGGGTAGAATAGTGTGATTAGCTGTGTCTTTAGAATCCCCTTTTCATTTCTGAAAAACCTTGTCCACACTCTTCACTTTCAACTCTAATAACTTTTGAAAGGATAGTGCTACTGCTTTGAAAGTTGGCATTAATTACGGACAGAATGTGTTAACGAGGCATGCTTAATTTCAGTTTAATCTGATAATCTCGTCATTGTTGTTACTCTGGTGGTTTACTTCCTGTTTTTTGTCCCATTCATCGCACAGTCAGCATGGTTTGGTAAAAATTAAGCGCTTGAATAGACATTGTACTTCAGAGCCTCTTTTCTCAGTTCAAACTTTTCCTGAGTTTGTACTTTCTTTCCAATATTTAGATAGGTTAGGAGAGTCCATTTGATTTGAGTTATACATCACTTTAAAGCTTAAAATATGTTCTTTCAGAATATGGTCTTAACTAAAAAATCATGTCTGGCGACTTTTTGTTTGTTTTGAGGTGCAGGGTCACATATGTTAAAGGGCATACATTTCTACGAGGAATTCAAAGTTTAACTTTGAATGTCCTTTGAATGTCCTATCCCTCGGATAGGACATAAAATGGAGGTCCCGTGTATGAGAGAGTCACAGCTCATGCACGTAAAAGATCCCGCTTCATTCATTCATCGCAAAGAGCAGGGTGTCTAACCCGGTGAAGTGGTCCCACCCCACAACCAACTTGACCCCATGGAAGACCAGCTTAGTGTAGCTGAATATGGGCTATCCAGCCATCTTCACAGATGGAAAATGAACAACAACAACAACTGATGAAAATAGGGTTTGAAATGACTGAGGTATAAAACAAAAGTAAAACCCTAATAAGATAAAGATCCCATATTCATTTTATTAGGCTCGCTTCGTTCGTTTCGATAGCTCAGCCATTTAAAAACCGATTCTCTTCATATACACTTTTAATTTCTGTACAATCATAGAATAATACTAGAATTGCAACTGATTGACAAATTGCCCTACATCAACGTAAATAAGCACTGAATTGATCAGTGTTTTGCTAGTAACCATGATAAAAATCATGGGCGTACATACTCGAGCAGGATTCGAACCCACGACCTCCTGATCACCGGATAGGCGTCATCTCCACTAGACCACCGAGCTTTCGCCCGACAGCAAGTGTTGGTTCTAATCCTTACTTTTATCATGGCTACTACCAAAACAGTGTTCAATTCAATGCTTATTTACGTCGATGTAGTGCAATTTGTCAATCAGTTGCAATGAAAAAACCTCGACGGAAGAATCTAAAGAATTTGAATAATACTAGAATTATTTGATATTTCCGAATTCATAAGAGGTTTCTCATTATCTAAGAAAACAAAATCATCAAAAACGTTCGAAAACTGAAGCCCAATATCTAAACGTAAACTGCAGTGTACCAACTAAGGAGTTTAGAACGATTTCTTAATTCATTAGATCCTGTATTGGGTTCTTGCGTTCCAAAAAAGTCTTTGAGAGTACAATAATAAACGTTCTACTTCTTTTTTAAATACACTGTACGTGTTCACCGAATAAGTATAAAATAAAAGCTCACAAATGTTTCATCTTCTTCTTTGTCGTGTAATTTCGATAAAAACCATATACTTTTTTTCAAACTAACCTTTAACATTTCAAATAAGTGTGTTTGTGTCCATTATTTTGACAATTTGTTGCAATATTATTTAGAATTTCTATATAATTCACTTTTTCTTTAAATGCATATTTAGCGAAAGGGTATTCCAGGAATCTTAATACATTTTAACGTTTAATAGCCCCAGTAAAAGTTCACATGTTGATTGCTGTATTTCTCCTAAAAGAATAAAATTCTGATAATTATCTCTCCTAACTGAAGAAAGTTTTACTAATCTACAACATAAAACTCTATGTGAGACCGACATCATGAGAAGAGCATGCATAACTTGAATGGGTCCTCAGCATATTATTACATCGCATATAACAACCATTAAATCCTATGATTGCTAATAAGACATCGTGGTTGTTTTCATCACATTTTGATAAAGAAAGATTCTTTCATTTTGATTCTATTTTCAATTGGCGGATATTGCCATGTCAATTATTTCTATCGGTAGTTTTTGTTTCTAATCAAAATTTTAGAATATACAAGTAATCGGGCTTTAGAAAGCAAAGCAAATACACTGTACAAAAAAATATATATATATACATATATATCATCACACTGACCAGTGCCTACCCGCATAAAGCACCAAAGACTCATGTTCTTACAACAAAGATTTACTTTTTAGCAGTGTGTTTACTATTCTTTAGCTCTTTGGACTATTTGTAATCACTTGCAGACTTTTTCAGACTTTTTCTTTGCTTTCAACTGATGTTTTTCTTCCGAGGGGTCCACATCCTATATAATAAGTTTTGTCGTTTTAGTGGTGTATCCATATTTTTTTTTTTCATTTTTGCATATTGTTTACTTACTTCTAATCATTTGAGTTTTATGACGATGTTATACAAACTATCTTAAGGTGCTACAATCATTTACACGTTGTTTTTTTCTACATGGTCTTATGCACCTTATTTTTTGTTAAACAGAAAAAAACAAGTGATGTCTGTATTATGTCCTTGTCGAAAGATGAAATAAAAAAATGAGATGAATTGAAGTGAATTGAAGTGAATTGTCAAAGTAAATTAGTTATTTTATAACTAATGCCATATGTCGAGAAATAAGCTTAAACATAACACACAGGAAGGATATCAGATTATGCGTCATAATTTCATATTATCATGGTTTTTGATGAAATTGCCATTTTTGACGATGAATTCTTGTTTTAAGCTTCGATTTTAATACTTTTATTTGATAGTGCATGTCATTTTTTGTATATTCACTTATGTTCTCGTAACGTTTCATTAATGAATGTCGAATTACGAAATCAAAAAATTAAAAAAAATCTAAACACAAATGCATTAATATAAAAAAAAACCAAGTTGGTTCCAAGGTGATTTTTTTTTTAATTAATGTCGAAATTTAAACAATACCTGCATGGGTCGTCGAGAGGATGCACAAGACTCCAAAAATGAATACACAACTCTTCCAGCCGAGAAGAAGAAGTCTATGGCCCCAATCGAAGGGGCGTGGTAGCCGCATCTTTAGCGTGAAACTGACCCGCAATCCGACACCAACCTCAGGCGTTTAAAATATACTCCTATTTTTTCCCCCATAGACACCGGAGAAACGCGACCAAAGATCTCGTTCGATGCGAGAGGAACTCTATATATTTTTCTGGTTTTTATCTCACAGCGCACACTTGGACGAGACACGCCCTTCGTAAATCCGCAGGCAAGACCGGGCGGCTCAGTTGGCGAGTCGTTATGGCGTGTGCAACGCTTCACGACTTCACGCACCTTCATCTAGAAATGACGCTCAGGTGATTATGTGCAACGTTGTGAGGTGAAAGCGCACAGTTACATGTCATCGTATGGCGTCCTTCAGGCTTGCACAAAAGGATCCCCACACAAAAGCGTGAGTCCGATGGGTGGAGTCATTTCACAAGGGTCAAACATTAAGGGGTGCATGAACTCTTGAATTTGATCGACACGAAGTTGTGAAACATGAACATTTGCTCGCTATTTTCTTCTTTTTAACAGTGACTATTCTTGTTTTTGCCATAGATTATAACAATAAACAATACCCAAATGTTTTCGTTATGGAAGAGGCATCGGTGGTGCGCTTTTAGATTTTATTAGTTTAAGACCAACTGGCTGAAATTTTCGCAAATTTGAACGCTGCCATTGGTTTATCAGTTGCAATCACCCCTTTATCCATCAGCAGCTAAAGTAATCAAGATAAACTTATGTGAAGTTCTGCAATGAAAGAAAACCTAGATTGAAAAGGGAAGACAGAGTAACGAGGACTTTAAGAGTCGAAGAGGCAGCCGTATTGCATCTCCAGACGGGAGGGTGATTAGCAGTACTTCCTCGCCTTACGAATGGCAAGCTGTAAATAAATGCCCAAGCTTAACAAAGCACGACTATACCCCTTCGGCAATACAATAAACACTTATTTCTGCACTACTCAGCGGGGAGTATATGCCTCCCTGTATTGCAGCAGCCTGGTATGTCGCAAAAAAAAAATAAGCCATTGGTATTTCCGCTATTGAAGTCATTGAAAAGATCATTGATTCGGACGAAGGGAATGCATGGCCGTGCAATGGTCTGGCGCTCATTGTTCCATTAACATTTAAAGGCTTTTCGGACATTCATATGCTGTATACAAGTCGCACATTGTATTGGTGCTGCGAAGCGGGACTGTAGACCCGCACTCCTTCACGGAGCGTAAATCCCTAAACCCATTCTTCTTCGTCGTGTATACTACTGACACTGTGGAGATTGCAAAACAGTTTCCTACTGTAGTCGGGTTTAACTGGCTCTTTGAAAGCCATTGGTGACAAGGTGAATTGAGCTAAGATCGAACAATGAAGAAATCATGGTGCATGTACAATCTGCATGGCAATTACATGTAATGATTGTTCAGGTTGAATCGATCGCTTTGAATTAAGTGACAGATTATTTTCGCCCATAATGTGTTTGTTTATTTGTTTCACTGTAAAAACATCGGTGTTAGATTTAACACCACGGGTGTTAAATCTAACACCGATCAAACTTCAATAAAGGACCACACCCACAGGTGTTGAAAATGCACTGTGATGGTGTTGAAAAGTGTTCACCTGACACTTCGTGGTGTTAATTTGACACTGTACCTGGTGTTATTTTGACACTGTACTGGTGTTAATTCAAAAATGACACCGCATGGTGTTGATTTGATATTTGTTGGTGTTAATATCAATGATTTAACACCCGTCCAGCTTCAATAAGGGACCACACCAGCTGGTGTTACTTTGGTGTAAATTTATTTTCACATTTTTTTCAAAAATCTAGTATTTTAATGTAAAATTCTTGATCGTCTTGTTTAAATTGAAAATCAACAAGAAGTGCAGTTACTAAGAAACTCTTCAAAAAACAGTTTAGAATTTGGAAATGACACCCGGAGTTGTTAATTTAACACCACAAATGAGCACCGAAAATTTAACACCAGCTCGGTGTTCACTATTTAACACCGTACTTTCTGCAGTGTTGTTTTCGTATTTCAGTACAGTGTTCATGTTTTTTTTTTCTTTTCGTTTCTGTTGTATTAATAAAACAAATCAATTGGTGGTTGTTTTGCTTCTTTCGAATATGCCGGTAGCTGACTTCAAGTTGCACGAAATTATATAATAGCAACAAACTGATGGAGAAAAGTTGAAATCAAGTGCGTCAGATGAATCGGAACAGTTACTGCAAGGTAGTGTTTTGTGTTTCAAGAAGAAAAGGATCGCGTAACATTCAGATATTGAATAAGGTCTCGTGAGATTGTCAGACTTCTTCTTTCTGAATTTTCAGTAATGTTTTTCTTTTCTTTTTATATTGGGCGATTAAAAACGAATTGAACTGAGTTGAATTTTATACCTTTAATTGTAGATTTTAAAGGAGACATAAATCTGTGTTGCCTTACTGTGAGACAGACGTGTGAGAAAAGAAATTACCACTTTATGAACGAAACATTTTTGTTTTCTTCAATAAGCAGTAACAAGTCACCATCTTTATCGCTCTCCTCTATAGCGACGTCATTTCGCAAAAAAAAAAAAGCTATTAAAACACACATTTATACACACACCAAGTAATGAAGGAAGGAGCAATCTTATCATCTCATGTTATCATTTTTGGATATTTGGCATTAAAAAAAAATAAGCAGTGGATATATCTTATCATAAGAAAGATAACTAAGAGATTCCATACATGATAACATGAATATATTCAAACAAGTATAATACATAATACATTTACGCAGTGAACATGCAAAATATTTATGCATTATTATTATGAATGCATACAAGAATATTAACTTGTGTGTGTATGTATTTCGCGACCTCATCTGCCTATCTTCACAGATTTTTTTTTGTCAAAACAAAACATTAACCTACTGCTTTCTTTGTCTCTTTCAGTCTCTCTCTCTCTCTCTCTCCCTATCTCTCTCTTTATTTCTCTCTCTCTCTCTCTCTCTCTCCGTCAAGAAATCTGTCTCTTTATCTCTTGTGTTGATGGGAGGGGAGAGGTCAAAATAATGAATGGATTCCTTGAAAGCGAAATCAATAAATTGATTATATATATTTTTTTCAATTGCTAACTTTTATATAGTTAGAAAGGCGTGTAGTTGTATGAGGACCTACAGCGTTCCAAGAAGGGGAAATATTGATGACGGGCTGAAAATTGGAGGTGTATCTATAAATAGGGAATTAAAGCTTTATGTGGGCTTCGGTTCCTGTCGTCTCTTCCAATGCATGTTTCTCTTTGAGTCTGAGGAATCTCTACAAGTCATATGCTTTCTAAACCTGTTCAAGCGGTTGAAAGGCCTAACCCTTTGAATGAATTGACGGCTCTGTCTACTTATAGGCATGTCACGGTGATGTAGTAACAATGTTACATGGTTATGATGTGGAATAATTCCATAATACTATGTTGACTCTTCACCGCATGCGTTTGATTATCGAAAGGTAAACCGTGCCAAATCTCTGGTAATTCTTGTGTGCTCTCAGGACGTTTAAGCGCGGCCGAATTGAGCACAAACAGGCTGCTCTCTGGGGGTTCATCTTTTTTGTCGTTATTAATATCAAAACTAGCATTCAGCCGGGACCACACTCTAATAAATTGGGGTTACAAAATCCCTTACGCCATTATAACGCATTACGTAATCATGCGCCATAGTAAATGGCTTGTCAAAATAACAACTTTTTTAACAACAACGAAAAAGGCGTGCTGGCCTCTATACGCTGTAGTAACCGCAACAACAACAACGACAGCAACAATAAAAGCAGCAACAAAAGCAACAGCAACAACAATCACACACACACACACACGCATATATACACACACACACATACACACACACACACACACACACACACACATGGATAAACAAGAAGAACAAGCATTAAAGAGCTGCAGTCAAGTGGCCAAAAATGATTATCTTCATAATCTATTCATGTTTAGAAAAATAATGCATGCGTGCCTCAGTCGTCGTTTGAGATCAGCTGCGGCCATCATTGGGCATTATACTATAGATGGTGCTCTGACGTTTACGGTACTAAATCGTATACGGGGTAAGTCCCCCCTCCCCCCTCCTTTTTATAGATGACAATGAGTAGGGACCATGGGCGTCACCAGGGGGGGGGGGGGGGGTGCGTTGGGTGCGAACGCACCCCCCTTCAGATCCATAAAAAAAAAAAAAAAAAAAAAAAAAAACTTCAGTCTGCCAGTGACCTCAACGCCGGACGCTAAACAATTATTCTTTTCTATTTCTTTTTTATTTTGCACCAGGGAAAAGAAAAGAAAAAGAAATCGTGGGCAAAAACAATTTGCACCCCTGGTTCTGGCAGCAATGATTTTTTTTTATACAATTCTACTAGTATTCTATCCAGTGTTTACTATTTATCAACCGTACTGTACATCCGTACGATACGGAGCACGTACACGTTTGCGTGTACGTATGCTACTTACAAGTATGTAGGGTCTATACGTTATTTCTGACCAATCCATATTGCCAGCCAAAGAGTGCGCCTTAGCCTCCATAATTCCAGAGACGAGAAGATTTTCTTCCCTTTTTTTTGACAGAAAAACAAAAAGTTACCCCCATGAAAATACTGGAGGGGCAAGCATATTTTAATTTTGCCCCCCCCCCCCTTTGTTAATGATTCCCGAAATGAGAAGATTTTCTTGCTTTTGAAAGAAAACAAAATGTTGTCCCCATAAAAATATTGGAAGGCAAGCGCACCATTTGCCCCACCCCACATAATCATAATTAACGCGATGAAAAGATTTTCTTGCTTTTTTTGTTAGAAATCTGTCCAATTATTTCACCCAAAAGCAGTGGCATACGGAGGGGGAGGGGGGGGGGGGGGGTGCGTCCCCCCCCCCCCCCCATCCGCGTGTTAAAAAAAAAAGACTTACCAAAATAGTAATTCAAGGGTTAGTAAACTGCTTTTGAATGAAAGGGTCATCAAGAAATAAGATATTTTTCTATGATTTCTTTTAACCATAATAAAATAGGTATATAGTGTGAAACATTGTTCAAAAAGCCCGGACCCGACAAAAGATTGTGAATCAGCGTGATTCCTGGTTGGCATTCTGCATAATAAGCAGGATGTGCGCAGTGTACTCAGAACATCCGAACGGCAAAAAGAGTCGCTACAATGTTGCAAAGAGTCGCTACAATGTTGCGCAATGTGATGTATATGTACACCTTTGTACCTTACGCTTCGTTATATCAAAGCTAGATCATTGATTTTGCAGTGTTGCTTTACATAGTAGTCTGTATAAAAATGTCTTGCATTGCCAATAAAAAGACTTGACCTGGGCTAATTCCTAACTTTTCCATGTATATAATACACACACACAAACAAACACGCACAATTATGGGATGCTCTAAAGTGCAGATTTTGGACATCCTTCCCCCGCTTGGTCACTTTGACGCCACCTCGCTGGTCATACCTCCCCCAGTCATGAACATAAACCGACACCCTTGACTACCAGTGGCGGATCCAGGGGGAGGGGCGCACCAGCTAGGCTCCCCCCCCACCCTCTTAATTTCCAAAGCGAAAAAATATAGCTTCAAACGGCAGTGTTTGGACTGTAAAATGTCAAAATTTTCAAGCTCACTCGCTCCGCTCGCTCGCATTAATCGTAAAGTTGCTGCCAGTAATTGCCGGCAGTTGCGCCCGGTGCGCCCCCCTTAATTTCCAAAGCGAAAAAATATAGCTACAAACGGCAGTTTGGGGACTGTAAAATGTCACAATTTTCAAGCTCGCTTGCTAAGCTCGCTCGCATTTAAATTCTCCTGATATTGGTGCCAGTAATTGCCAACAGTTGCGCCCGGTGCGCCCCCGTTAATTTCGAAGGCAAAAAAAAAAAAAAAGATCTTTCTATAGCTTCAAACGGCATTTTATGGACTGTACAATGTCAAAATTTTCAAGCTCTCTCGCATTTAATGTTTATGCAATTCTTCTGATGTTACTGCCAGTAATTGTCAGAAGTTGCGCCCCGGATGCGCCCCCTCCCCCTTAATTTCCAAAGCGAAAAAATATAGCTACAAACGGCAGTTTGGGGACTGTAAAATGTCACAATTTTCAAGCTCGCTCTCTTCGCTCGCTCGCATTTAATCGCTATGCAATTCACCTGATGTTGCTGCCAGTAATTGCCAGCAGTTGCGCCCGGTGTCCCCCCCCCCTTAATTTCCAAAGCGAAAAAATATGGCTATAACGGCAGTTTTTGGACTGTAAAATGTAAAATTTTCAAGCTCGTTCGTTCCGCTCGCTCGCATGTAATCGTTATGCTCTCCTGATATTGCTGCCAGTAAATGCCAGCAGTTGCGCGCGATGCGCCCCCCCCCCCTTAAATTCCAAAGCGAAAAAAATATAGCTACAAACGGCAGGTTTTTTTTACTGTATAATGTCAAAATGTTCAAGCTCGCTCGCTCCGCTCGCTCGCATTTACAGTTGTTATGCCATTCACCTGATGTTGCTGCCAGTAATTGCCAGCAGTTGCGCCCGGTGCGCGCCCCCTTAATTTCCAAAGCAAAAAATATGGCTATAAACGGCTGTTTTTGGACTGTAAAATGTCAAAATTTTCAAGCTCGCTCGCTCCTCTTGCTCGCATGTAGTCGTTATGCCATTCTCCTGATATTGCTGCCAGTAATTTGTTCAACAACAATTTCCATCAAAATGTACTGCTAATTTAAACAAGTGTGACACGCAAAAAGCCTGCAAATTGCGCCATTTACAACATCAAAATGCAAAAAGTTCTCACCGTGGGAGGAGGGGAGGGGGGGGGGGGACAACAGGCACTTCCACACCCCCCCCCCCTTGCTCGCTCCCTCGCATACTAACACCCCCCCCCCCCCCCGATGAAATCCTAGATACGCCGGTGCCCTTTCCCCGCTTGGTTTCCCTAAAAAAAAAAAAAAAAAAACAAAAAAACAAAAAAAAAAAAAAACCAGTAAGAGTCTAGGGATTGAGAGCTTCCTATATTCCAAATGTCTGTCCACAAAAAAAAAAAAAAAAAAATCTCGTTACATTTAGTGTCAAAACGCACCCCCCTTGAAAAAAAGCTGGTGACGCTCCTGGGGACTGATTGACCGTTCAAAATAGCCGCAATTATTTTGTTCAATGCGTCTGAGATGCATGGGTGCATTGCAAATCTCTCCTGTAAAGAGGATAAGAGGGGGTGATGGTATTTGTTATAGTATACAGACCGGTTTAAAGTGACCGATTCCCCAGGTACAAAGACATGGAAGAAAAAAAAAAATTCAGGTACGAAGACCATGGTTGACAATGGTCCAAAATGGTCATGCAGTCTCCATCAGCATTCGCAGACCATCGATAGGATCAGTGCATTCCACCTCGTGAGATGAGGAGGAAGAAATTAGAGAAAGAAAGCTTACAGCAAACAGAAGAGAATAGGAGAGACCTGAGCGGAGAGACGAAATATGCACGACTGAATAATGAGAGACTCTGACGCAACACAAAAGGTTGATGTCCTTTTTTTTTAACGAGTCGTCGCGGGTTGTTACTGTAGCGTGAAATAGCGTTATTACTTGTCGAAAAAAAAAAAAAACACACACATTTTGACCAAATCGAAAAATAATCCTTTCACCCAATTGGTTGAAGTGGGGAAAAAAGAAAAATGAAAGCACTAGTTCCTTTTCCAACATGAGTGTTAAAATATAGGCCAGCAGTTATGTTCTACTGCGTAAATTCTGCACAGAGGGAGACAATGATAATAGTAATAATTACAGCACATCTTCATACCTCTGCTTTGACAAAATCATCATTTTAGTTAAATTTTGATGTATAGCTACCAGTAACTTTTCCGCCGTGGACTACATAAATCACCAATATCTGAGACTGGAGATTTGTTCCAAGTTCATCGCTAATTTCATTTTTATGCTGACATTGTTCTATTTCCAATTGAGTGACCAGGGGGTGTTTCATCAACGCTTGTCAGCGCCGACAACTGTGTCGGCGCTGACCAATTTCAGCAAAATCCTTGGTTTTGATTGGCTGAGATGCTCTGGTCACTGACTGTTACTATGGTGATTCAAGTTGTCAGCGCCGACAAACGTTGATGAAACACCCCCAGGTCACCAATATTTACTGATATTTAGCATTAAACTGATTTGTTGAAACAAGTGTAGTCCACGTCCATGTGACATATTTTTAATGTTATTTTTCAATAAATATTCTAAACTTGCCGCCACGAAGGACAGATCATGCAGTCTGAGAAAATCATCAAAATTTGCAGGGATCTCGAACAGCGACTAGAGAGCCTCCTTTAAAACCAAAGGTCAGGACACCGGAAATAGACAACTCATCATCTCGAGTAGCTTATCGAGTGAAGTCAAACTTTTCTCCATCAAATTCTGCATATACAGCCTACGTTGAATCTGAATAACACCGCGGCAGGCACCACGTATGACGGTTTCAGGTATGAAAACTCGTATGAAATGGGACTTTGATTTTCGACTGTAGCTGGCGTCCGTCAGCATGATGCGAGAAAGGTACGCCAACATCCATGAATGCTGAACCTTAGTTACATTAACACAGAAAAAAAAAATCTAATGACAGGAAGGATAGAAAGACAACGTAAAACAGGAGGATTCAACTAAACAGATACATTAAATACAATAATGGAGATTGATAGATGAAAGGAACACTGCAAAAAGTCTGGTGTTAAATAGTGAACACCGAGCTGGTGTTAAATTTTCGGTGCTCATTTCTGGTGTTAAATTAACACCTCCGGGAGTCATTTCCAAATTTTAAACTGTTTTTTTTTAAGAGTTTCTTAGTAACTGCACTTCTTGCAGATTTTTGATTTAAACAAGACGATCAAGAATTTTTCATTAAAATACTAGATTTTTGAAGAAATGTGAAAATAAATTTATACCACAGTAACACCAGCTGGTGTGGTCTCTTATTGAAGCTGGACGGGTGTTAAACCATTGATATTAACACCAACAAATATCAAATCAACACCATGTGGTGTCATTTTTGAATTAAAGGTAAGGTAAACCCCAAGAGCAATGTGGATTGAGTGAAAGCAGCAGCATTAGTAGAACACATCAGTGAAAGTTTGAGGAAAATCGGACAATCGATGCAAAAGTTATGAATTTTTAAAGTTTTGACGTTGGAACCGCTGGATGAGGAGACTACTAGAGGTTATGACGTATGAGTGGACAACAACACCAAGAAAATATAAAGAAAATTCTGCAAGAATCCATTTTTTCATGAAAATTACAAATTCCATCAACTTGATATTGACATATGTTAAGGGTAGCAATTATTCCCCCTGCTTTCTGAAAGCGCGTGGTCCATTCCTCTTTCATAATTCTAGAAAAGTGAATTTTTGTTGAATTTCCTTTATATTTTCTTTGTATTGTTGTCCACTCATACGTCATATCCTCTAGTAGTCTCCTCATCCAGCGGTTCCAACACCAAAACTTTAAAAATTCATAACTTTTGCATCGATTGTCCGATTTTCCTCAAACTTTCACTGATGTGTTCTACTAATGTTGCTGCTTTCACTCAATCCACATTGTTCTTTGGGTTTACCTTCCCTTTAACACCAGTACAGTGTCAAAATAACACCAGGTACAGTGTCAAATTAACACCACGAAGTGTCAGGTGAACACTTTTCAACACCATCACAGTGCATTTTCAACACCTGTTGGTGTGGTCCTTTATTGAAGTTTGATCGGTGTTAGATTTAACACCCGTGGTGTTAAATCTAACACCGATGTTTTTACAGTGAATAATAAAAAAAGGAAAAAGATCTATCTGGTGGAGAGGTCAGGAGGCACAAAGCTATTACAGAAATGAATATTTTGGAAAACTATACTGACCACGAACAGCGCATCCCATGAGAGATAAGCAAAATAAAACATTCCAAAAGGTGCCTCACGTGAAACATAACAAAGGAATATTTAAAGTTCTGACACCAAAAAAAATATGATTTTTCAGTTTCTTTTTTAGCAGATTGAAATTCTTTCTTCTTTTTTTTTTGGCGTAGAATTCTTCATATTCCTATCTACTAATTCCATGCACCTACACATAATTATATATTATATTATTATCTTTACCTTTTTATACTTCTTCCATTATTATTTTTTCCCTGAGTCTCTGCCCAGAGTGACTCATACGAGGGTTTGCTATTTTCCCTCACATATAGTTCGTAGTGCGATACAATAAACAATGTTAGTGGACGATACATCCTAACTCCCTCTATTGACAGACTTCGGAAAGGGAGCAATAACTTTCGTTTTCATTCATTCCTCATGGGATTGACTTGGATTGAAAGAAGGTCAGTACATGCTGTTTCTTTCTATTGTTTACATTATAATTACTTCTTTCATTGAAAACGGCAGTTCCATACAAGTCACTCCAGCTGAGCATTGCCGGACAAAGAGGATGTGAGATGAAGAAAAATATTCTAACCATGCATATTGCGACATAAAATCACGAGTATCACTAATCAATTTACTTCGAGATAAGCACGAATAAGTTACAGTAATCATACTGTTTCATTATACTGCAATTAGACTTGTGTAAAATAGTAGATGTCAAAGTGACTTTTAGAATGTTATCATTTTCAAAGTTTCTCAGACAGTTATTTTGTCAGTTTCACGTATGCGACGATACAGTTGAAGAGTTTGTTTGCAAAAACCAATAAGTCCATATTTGTCAAATAGAGATATTTGCAATTAAAGGTCAAGAAATATAAAGAGAATAATAAGAAACTGTTTGCTTCTTTTGATCATAACTTCAAAAATGTACCTTGATATGTAGTGACCAATATATCATTTAAAAGGTATTATTTTGTACTTTATGACAAAGACCGTACTTCAAAATCTTCAAAAATGGACTTATCGGTTTTTGCAAACAAACTCTTCACTTGCAGGTAATAAATTATATTTTATAAACCGAGAACCCATTTGACTGAAATCATGAAGAATCCTATACAGCCATGGCCGTTTTGTTTTCTGCTTGCAGTTTCCAAAGATTCGTGACCCTCATATCTTTTTACAGTTCCCTACTTTTTCTTACTCTTCATCTTAGCAAATAGATACATTTTTAAAAAATGAAGCAAACTTAAAACTGATCGGTTTTTTTTTTTTGTGTGTGTGTGTGTGTGTCTGCATGGGTGCACGCCACGAGACCGACATCTACGAATTATAAGGGGGGGGGGGGGTCATTAAATCCTTGATTATATTCTTTTTCTGATAAACTATTTTAAACTATTAAAATCCTTGCATCTGATTGGCTGCAAACAAATTAATTATGTCAGAAAAAATATCTGACAAAATGATGTATAAGATTTCCGTGACAAAATAATGGTTGTGGTAAAAAAAAAAGGAAAAAGAAAAAACGAAAAAGAAAAGTTTTATTTCCTTTTTCATAAGCATGCACGCAATTAATGTCATAGAAAAATGAAGTGATATAAAAACAAAATAAAGATATGACAGAATGAATATATTCTGCTTATCTGATGGTCTGACCTTATGTTTCCATAATGCATTTTGGATTTATTCTAATTTCTTTGTTTAATCTGGTACGTATTCCTTCAAGTCTATATCTATAGGCGAGGAGAGATAATCTACAATGGACAAATATAAATTAGGGTCTATAGGCATGCAGCATCCACTTTTCCTAATACCAATAAAATGGGTAGGTCACCTCCTTGTGATCATCAATATCTTATAGAGTGCTTAGAAATAATTTTCAAAGGGCCATAGAATGGTTATGAAGGATTACTAGCAGGCCTTCAAGTATACAATAATGTCTCTACGAGACTATGAGGCCCCAGTCCCCCCCCCCCCCCCCGAAAAACAAAAAACGAAAAACAAAAAACAAAAAACAAAAATGTGCCTACACCACACTCGGCGCGAGAGGGCTCACATTGTAGTCCTGTTGTGATCCATGATCAAAATGGCAGCCCCCTTGGCAGAACTTATGACACTTCGATTCGTAAAGCAAGTGACCGTTGAATTCTGTCCATGGGAACGCAATGTCCAATCAGCTAGGTAAGAAATAACGTGGCAACCTTTGATGCTTCTATGGCGTTGAAATCTGTGGGGTTTACGTGATAATGGACGTTACGTCGTTAGCATCATCATCGTACAAATATTCAATGAGAGTTCTAAAAATTATAGTCCCACGCCTTACAATTAGTGTTACCACTAAAGTTCCAGTGTCGTGATAACCCTCGGCCTCGCCTCGTCGTAGAATTTTGTAGTAAGCAAAATCTCCCTCCATGTGATTGGTATTGACTGACCACAGCAGGCTTGCTAGAAAAGAATTCCCTGTCTGTGAATATGGTGCATTGAGGCATACATGAACATGATGAATGCTGAAACTTTGTTACATTGACACAGAAAAAAAAGAAAGCTCAATTTAATGAAAGGAAGGAGAAAAAGACAGCGTAAAACGGAAGGATATACAATGTAGGTCTACAAAGTGTAAGTGGACTGACATAATATACGTACGTATGTAGACGCCTAATATTTAGAGAGAGATAGATGAAGGGAGTGAGAGATACATAAAAAAAAAAAAAATGAGGGAAAGATGGTGGAGCTATTTTTGGAGGTCAAAGGGGACATTTAGTAAAAAAGACCTGCCAGAAAAAAGTGTAGGGTCTATTTGAATTTTAACTATTATGCAGACCACGAACAGTGCATCGCGTAACAGATTGGCAATATAAAACATGTTCATTGATGCCTCACGTGTAACATCAAAAGGAATATTCTTAAAGTTATGATTAAAAAAATAATCTGATTTTTTAATCATTTTTAAAAATCAAACCTGTTGTACTTGTAGTGAGGTAAAATGAAATCTTTTCAGATAAAGCTTCTACTTCCCCTGTGCGATCACATTTGAAGATTCTCCAGCTCGATGCGAGGCAAATTGCGTGTTGGACATCACTTGTTACCACAGTGCAGTCCGTCCACCGAGCACTGCATGTGTGTGTGCACACATGTACATGTACATGTATGAACATACACAAAATGTGCTAGAGAATGCACTGTATGTATCATCATGATGTAGCACGTGTTAGGCAATCTGATGATGCAATTGGCTCTTTACTAGGAAATTCCCGATCTTCTTCACACGCACTCACATAATGTACAATGTACTTACAGTTTGTATGTAGATTACAACATGCATCACACAGAGCATGCATTAAACAGAAACATGTTTGAACCGCCCAAATACAACACACACTTACCAGAACCACATTCATGTGCCGGTTCACAAACGATCAGGACACAATCACATGCAACCTGTTTACCAAAAATGTGAACATTCAGTAAGAAACACATTCTATATCGTATTTCATTGGTGAAAAACATCTTTTCACAGGTGAGTGATTCTCTCACACACATTTCCAGGTTATTAGTATCAATTGAAATTTTATCTGTAATCCCACATGTACAAATTAGTGTCTTTATGATATGCTTTTTTATGTTTACTGATATAACAAGATACATGTATCTGCTAAAATAAGGAAAATTGCTCGGTCCCTATCTTCTCGGTCAATCAAGTTTCCTTGTACTAGAAATCTATGACCTTTCATTTTCATTGTATATTTGACATCATACAATTGCAATCCAATGTCATGCCATATGTTGATACCCAGTATCCAAATACTTGTGTATCTTTCAACAGGATGGATGTGTCTTCTTACAATGTATTGGCCAAATTAAAATTCTTATAATTGGATGATGTTCATGTCACTGCTTTTTAATGGAAGGTGCAAGTCTGTATTGGAAATGGAATTGTGTGTAACGAAACGGAGTTGGATTAGGAAAGCATAAAGAAATCCACTTCCCTAGCTGTGAAGGGCAGAATTTGCTACAGTGGCAGGATTAGTATGGCTTTGCCTTCTGTCATTCGCACTGTATTGCATGCAGAGAATAAAGTAAAAATATCTTTCAAGGAGAATGCATGTTCCAGATCAAAGTTTACATGATCAGTCTGAGGCAACAATCACTTCAAATTACAGCAGACAATTTTCCTGCTATCATGCTGCAATGTGTTACATAGTCATGAATGCATTTTTAATAATATGACACATCTACGTACATGTACAAAATTGTGTCATATTAGTAGTACAGTAATTCGTAGTGTTCAGGCAGCTAGAAAAGGGTTGACTGTGTGACTGTTTTCTTTTTTTGTTTGTTTGTTTTTTCACTTTGTTTGGATATAGGCAATTCCTGTCTTACCTCGGTAACAGTACGATGAGGAGGACCAATCCAAAGTGCATCATAAAAACAAATGTGAAACATGACGGCACTCCACCAACTGTCCATGTCAACTTTGGTAAGTGTGCAAGACCGTGTTGGACTAAGTACAGTATGTCTTATGAGAATACAGACAATTAATAGTTTAATGTAACTTACTTCGATTTATTCAATTTTTTTTTTTAAACTGAATTCTATGTAGGCTATGGAAATGCCTACATACTTGTTAATACCAGCACAGTCTTGAGGAAACTTTTTTTTCCCCTTTTCCATGTGATTTTGGCATTTGTTATTGAACTGTGTAGGCATGATTTGCCTTCACTGTTGGACAAAGTTATTCCGTGAGGGGCTGGGATGGGGGGGGGGGGGGGGGAATCATCGTTTCTGTGGAGTAATTATGAGGTGGGGAAACGGCTGTCTGTCATGGCCATAGCAGGGGAGCACGCAGGATCTTTCAAAAGGGGATGATCACTGTAGGCATGATGATGTGATTTTTGCTAAAATTGTTTTCTCTCCTTTAGAGAAGCCTGTTACACTGATTTTTTCTACGTCATGCGTGACTCATCCTGATAATGATATAGAAGAGGGGAAAATGTTGCAGACAGAGGAGGAGAAGATACCTTTGTTGTTATTTATCAGCAACACAATTACACATTACTATGCCATTGTATTCCAGTTCGTCAATAAGTGTATAGGAAAGTGTATGTTTGTATGCGTGTTTAAAAACATGTCTGTGTGTGTGTGTGTGTTGTAGCGTGTTTTTATTCAACTTTTCTGGCGTAATATCTTACCATTTTCATGATTACAATGCTATATTTTGTCACGTAATGAGGTTAAATCATTTTGGGAATTGTGAATCTTATTTCAGTTGTGGATAAACAAACCTTAGTTCATTTTTGGGATTACATTGTACTGTACTATCCTTTGGAAAAGTGAACCTTTTTTCCATTTTAGGAATAACAAACCTTTGGAACAAGAACCATCGGAATAACACACCTTGTTTCATTTTCAAATTAACGAAATATTAGTTTACGCACATAATTGAAATATTTTACAATTAACATGAAAAGTTAAACAGATGTATGCTGGACATCAAGCAGAAGAATCAACACACACACATGTACACACACAGATGATAGTGATGATGATAAAAGATCATGTAATTGCGCTTAGTGCAGCAACTCTGAGTGTTTATAACATTATTTCACCCCTTGTGTACCGCAAAAAAAAAAACTCAAACAAAAAACAAACAAACAAACAAACAAACAAAAAACAAAACAAAACCGAGATTTTCCCTTTTAATGCCTATGAGACAAATGCGCATGAATTTCACACACACCTATGGACAGGAAATTAATAATGCATCCACTGGGTTGGGATCAGTATGATGCTGTTAGTGATTACACACTTTCTTTTGACTGTTGATTTTTTGCACATTCTCTACTTTCTTCTCTTCCATGCTATTGTAGCGGACGGTCAGAACCTACTCTTCAAGACGTCCCATCTCACCCTATCGGAGCTGGCCCAGAAGTTTGCCGAGGTCAATGAGGTCAAGCTGAAAGAAGAAGCGGCCGCCAGCTAGCACCGTGCAGAGTCTCCATCTACAACATTTGTATCTCCGTCTGTGATCGAACTTTTTTTTTGATTCATTCATTTATATTATCATTATCATTTTTTTTTTTTTTTTGTGGGGCGGGGCGGAGAGGTTGGAGGAAGAAGGACGTGAGTTAGCCAGGATTACATTCAATCGATCTCCCTGACACGTGGCATCATGGACAGTGAAGTACAGTGTATGTTGTAAACGCAGGTGGAGATACGACTATTTGGTCACTGCTCGTAAACTGTTAGGTATCACATCCTTCTGCCTCATTCTGCAGATGATTGGGATGGTTACGACTCAATGGTGCACTTCTTCCGCTTTAATCATGTTTCCTTCGAGAGGTGAAAGAAACGAACTATCACATGTCTTGCCCATGAGACAGAGTTTATTCATGATAAAGGAAAGTTTTAATACTGACCTATTTACAGTGCGCATCAGGCAGAGTTTACGCTTTGTAATGGTCAGGGTTCCATCGACGTAGTGACCAACACACATACATGTGAAAGCCCGGACAGCATTTGCGATAATGTACGTTGTATATTTTGTGCATAGACATCTGCCGATATAGTGATTGATTTGACACGCATTGCAGATATAAAACTATAATGGTCTGCAACAGAGTAGGACCCTCATGCACAAACCGTTTTCTTTTCTTTGTTTATTTTTTGTTCTATTTTTTTAAACAGTTTTATGTAGTGCAATTGTGAACAATGGCCAAATACACTGCGCTATGAAGGGATTTCCCAATCAAATTGACTTGTAGTATCTAACAGTGCGCTCCCGTCATAACGATATTCCACTTACAACGAAGACAAAAATTCAGGCCACAACATTATCCACTCTGTGTATTCTTATTATTTATTTGTTGGGTTATAAAGAAATTTCGATATAATGAAAGAAAAATGGTGGTCTCGAGGACTTTGTTATAATGAGAGTCCAATGTATGGATGGCTGGAGAGAGAACTAATGGTAAGCGAAACAGCCAAGGGTAATAACCATCAACCCTTGACGGTTTTCATCAGTTGTAATGACCCTCTTTTTTTATGCAACTGGCCTATTTACTCTTCAGACTAATTACACATATATGGATATGTGATACAGTCTATTTTGAACGTTATTGTCGTTGATGTACAGGTTATTAAAAATCATGGGTTTTACTTGATTCTTGTTTTTACTTCTTACGACTTTGTGCTTTCATTGAACAACTTTTGAACCTAGGTCAAAGAGGTATCTTTCACCTATTTTTAGTCGACACCGCGTACCCGTGACACCTGAATGGAAAAACCAAAACAAACTTTGTGTGCCCAAAAGAGAACATTTAATTTTGATATTGGAACCTGTGATGAGCTTCGTGAAATTGAGTTCTAGATTCCGATAAAGCAGTGAGCACGAAATGAAGAAACCTACATTTCATGCAGTACATTTAATAAATTGTACATAAAATATTTGTCATGTACACAATAATGTGTTTGGCCTGTGTAGGCCTACTGCATGCTGAGTCATGTAATGTACTTTTTGTTGTGCTATTACAGTGTCCTTGACTTGAGCCTGTATTACAATAAGGAATTAAAAGAATAAAATGTGAAATGGAAATGAGGGAAAATGATTTTTTTTTCTCCATTTTTTCAATCTGAATGTAGTGCGCGCAGATAATGAAAGTGATGCACTAGTACGTCGTAATTCATGCAAGTTTAAATGTTTTTGTTGTGGCAGTTATACAGATGTTGTCACACCAACTGTTACATTTTCTTTCTTCTTCGTAACCGTACATACGATGTTTTGTTAGACAAACAGTTGGTGGAGGACGTAACTAGCTGCAATGAATTAGGACGAATTGTATGTCGCATGACGAAATTCCTTTTCATGGAAAGTGAGCCGTGCTTCCTTTCTTCTTAAATTTGTATAAGCTATGAAAGTACAATGTGTGAGTGTGTGTGTGCGTGTGTGTGTGTGTTTGCACGTGTGTGTCTGTTTGTGTATGTATCTCGTACAAAAAACAAAAACAAAAACAAAGCAATTGAGAGAAATAACAGTCTTTTCGATCAATTCTTCTTGCACCATAAACAAATTGTGAACATGTCGGTTTTCTCCCGCTGCAGCAGCAATCAAAAGAAAGAAAGAAACAAACAAACAACCAAACAAGCTAAAAAAACTATCAAAGAAAATGAAGATAGTAGTGAAACAGAAGAAGAGGAGGAAGAGGAAGAAGAAGAAGATGGTGATGATGATGATGATGATGATGATGATGATTAAGGAGGAGAATGACAAGGTCGATAACCTGAACGATATCCTCCCCCCCCCCCCCCCCCCTTTCTGTGCGAGGGGATTTGGACAATGTGTACAATGCTTTGGGTTTTTTTGTACTGTACCACGTCTTGCCACGCTAAGCACGCAAAAGGTTAAAGGGATGTACAGTACAGTTTTGGTTGATTGAGATGGGGCTTCGGGTTCCGAACATTTTGTGATTGTTTTTCTTTTTTGAGATATCGAGAAACCTGTTATGTAAAAGAGCATAATAATTCTAAAAGGAATTCAGAGTTTATTCAATGAAAATTGATTTTGAAATGGCTGAGATATCTCAAACAATGCGATTGAAATAAGATTTTTTTTTTTTTTTTTTTTTTAACAAATGTACTTTGTTTTGGGATATCTCGGCCATTTCTAAACGGAGTTTGAGTTCCTCGAAGAATTGCACGTTCTTTAACATTTCATAAAGTGGTTTCTAAAGTATCTCGCAAAAAGTTGCAACAAATACAGTACTATACCTTTCCTTTAAGAAGAAGAATACACGTACACCACAAGCTGTTATCAGGGAGGTGAGAGGAGTCTCACCTCCCTGCTGTTATTCACCTTACGTTCACAGAATGCGCTCGTTCAAGAGAAATAATTACAGAATATAGGTCAACTCTGGTGGAACGTAATACAAAACGTGAAGATATCTGTTCTGTGTCCTCGTTTCGAGATTCTTTTCCTTTTCGCATATCAACAGGAAATATGATTTCTTAAAAAAGAGTGAGCAAATTGTATTATTTCCTCTCCCTCTCCCTCTCTCTTTCTCTCTCCCCCTCTCTCTCTCTCTCTCTCTCCCTCTCTCTGTGCCTCTTTTCTGTCTGTCTGTCTGCCTGTCTGTCTATTTATCTCTCTGTTTCTCCATCTCCCCACGCCCCCCCCCCCCCTCCCATCCTCTCTGAAGAAATGGATCTAAACAATCACCCGAAGGCCACGTGGTAAGTGCGCTTTTCGCTCTGAGGTTCCACTACTGGTGATCCGTTCACGGTGCTACTTTCGCTGCTCAGCTCTTTCATTACTGTTGGTCCTTTCCTATAAATGACTATCCCCCTCTCTCTAACTGTCTTTCTCTCTCTCTCTCTCTCTCTCTCTCCCTCCCTCCCTCTCTCTCTCTCTCTTTCCATAAACAGTATCTTTCTCTTTCTTTGCTTCTGTCTCTTACTACTGCTTCATGACTCTGCTTCATGTGGGTGATAATGGCGCCTGCACTTAATACACGGGATTTAGTGCCAAATCCTTCTTGGCAGTCTCTTCGGCGGCTGAATGTTATCAATTACGCCTAAGCTTCTTGACATGAAATAAACTGAGTTTAGCCATGGGCGAGATGCCAGAATTTTTGCTAATTCCCCAACATTCTCACAGAGTATATCTAATCACGAAACAATATGAAACTTTTTTTTTCCACAAAACTACAGCAACAACACACAAACCAATTATTGGAAAAGGAGATTAATGGGATTTTTATCATGAATTGATGCCACATTGAAAGTACAGTACGTTTTATCTTTAAGTAATGTTGAGGAACAGAGAGGGAGAGATAGAATGAGTGAGGGTGAAAGAAGGAGCGAGAGGGAGAGAGAGGAGGGATTGGAATCAAATTTAAACCTTTCTTCAACACAGTTTTTAGAATTACCCTTTAGGAAGTGAAAAAAAAAACGTACAAAGGAAATACCCAACACAACAATAGGGACCAAGAATATCAAAGAACTACATTTTGAAGATAAGAACGGGTGTGTGTGTGCGAGAGAGAGAGGGGGTTTGGAAACAAAGTTGAACCTTTCTTCATACACTTTGTTCAGAATAATAATTCAGGAAGATTAAAAAAAAACCCGACATAAAAACGAAACACCTAATAAAACAGTAGGCCCTAGAATACACTGTATCACAGAACTATATTTTGAAGAAAAAAAATCGTTGTTGGTTTTCGTCGCGATGCCGGAAATGCACACCGCTTCTCGCGCTATCTGAACTTAAACGAAAGCTTTAACTTTACAAGGACCTGATCTGACGTCTGTTAGTACTGAAACTCACGAAGACGGCTTTGGTTTCAATATCCTCTTCCGGACCGCTCTAGATTTTGAAGAATCAAATTAGTTCCGATATCTGACACGGAGGTAAGGGATACCGGAAGCTGGACAAATAAACCCTATCTTTTTTTTTTCTGTTCTCTCTGTCGTTGACACACCGGTCAAGATATGGCCACGATATAATCGGCATGGTCTCCGCATGAAGCTAATTTGTGGGGCGAGCTGTAACCACGAGATTGGCGTGTTCGTTGTCTTGTTTGATTATATGCACGCGCAATGCTGGCCCAGAACGTATATCGAGTGTGTTGTCATAAGCAGTATAGTCGACCACCTGCCTTGTACAGTATAAGATCAGTCTGTCTGGCTGTGTGTGTGTGTGTGTGTGTGTGTGTGTGTGTGTGTGTGTGTGTGTGTGTGTGTGTGTGTGTGTGTGTGTGTGTGTGCGTGCCTGTGTGGGCACATGGTTTCTGCTTTGGTTTGACCGCTAGTTCTCTGAATTTCATTCTTTGTTAGTTCAGGCCATACATAGTACTGTACAATGTAATACACTAACTTATGTATGTATGTATGTATGTATGCATACATGAAAGTATGTATTTATTGATTAGTTAATTCATTTATTTACCGATTTATTTATGTATGTATTTATGTATGTATGTATTTATTTATTTATTTATCTATTCACTTAACTATTTGATTATCTATTATTTTTAGTTTTTTGTGGAAATATATTATTGAGTATCTATGTTTATGTCTATAGCTATATCTATTTCTATTTCTATTGTCCATCTATTTATCTCTATACCTACCTATCTGACTACCTTCCTACCTACTATCTGTCTATCTATGTATCTATCTATCTATCTATCTTTCTTTCTTTCTATCTATCTCTTTCTCTTTCTCTGAAATACACATGTACTGTTCTGCCATTTAAAGGTATGTTCTATACCTCCCAGAAGGTCTCTATCCCTGCCCACAGTAGCTGCAAGTCAAGAACATGCTAGATTAGACGTCTTTCCTCGGAACCTGTGGCGCCATGGTACATGTATTCAGATACCCGTGGAAAGAAATGCCGAGTTAAGAGACGAAACCGCGACCATCAATTCCCTTGAACATGCACAAAGGGGGAAACACATGGGGATAAAGAAAGAAAGGAAAAACTAATAGGCGGGAAACACACGTCCACCACACGTACGTGACTGGATTATCAGAGATGTTTTAATTCCCCCTCACCTTGTACAGTCCTCTCCAATATCCAACCACAAGCACATACGTCAAGCAGGTTGACCATCTTAAGAAAAGACAGAAAAAATCAACAAAACAGACGACTGCCACTAGTCATGCTTGCATCAGCAAAGCCTAACAAAATCCATGTACCCCCTTATGGTTCTAATGATATAAGACTATTATCACTTATTTTGGGGCTTTCTGTTTTTGTCTCTTTTTTGTGTGTCTCCACGTCATCAATATTTTCAACAAAAAAAAAAAAATGCAAGGTGTTTTGCGTGTGCATGGCGATCGAATTCCACCACAACGGGGGTAAAAGAAGTCAACCACTCGTAAGGTATTCCATACCGTTGATCTCACTCCCTGGGCACTGTGTTATGCTGGGTGTTCGAGCCTCTGGACAATGACTCCCGAGTTCGGATCTTGCTTGGTGCAAATACTCCTTTTACAATTTTTAACTAATTTTACTCATGACGCCAGTGTCTAGGTCAAGGTGATACACCTAAAGGAACCGCGCATGTTATCACTTGCTGGTTGATTTTGACTTTAGATTCGATGGCTTGACACAGTAACAAAGTAAGGCATATTACCCAACTCCTGATCAGCATCTGATTATAAGTATCGAGAGTCATGATGATACTCTAGAAATTAAAATACATGTATTATCATTAATCATCAAATTACCCCATCAAGAAACGAGAAAAAAATTACAAGTCAAGGGTCAACTGAAACGGTATGCTAATAACCATAAATACAATGCCCTGTGTAATCTTCAGACATGAAGTATAAGCGTTTTGAATGTTCTGTGTTTGAGACGTGACCCTAACGTCTGGATAAACTATCGAAAAGCTCTTTTTTTGGACAAATAATTTCTTCTAGTGGGCACTACACGCTTATATCGTTTGGTGTACTGAACTTCATAAACTGGATGAACTGTGAAAATCCAAGTACACACTGGATGACAAATTACGTTCAGAGAAGAGGCATTCAACTCTGGCACTTCACTCTTGATAAATTCGGATCGTTTCAGCATCTTAAAATTGCCATTTGAGGGAAGATCTGTTTGATATTGCAAAAAGCCAATATATCAATTGTCAAAATTGCAAAACTGCGTAACATATCGTGACACTATCTCTCCCTCTCTCTCTCTCTCTCTCTCTCTCTCTCTCTCTCTCTGTTTCTCTCGCTGTATCTCTCCCATATACTCTCCGTCTGTCCGTCTGGTTGTCTATCTGTCTGTCGATCTTTCTTTTCCTATCTTTTTTTTTTCTCCAGTTGTTGCTGCAGTTTTAATACATGAGAATTGTGAAGCTGTGCAGTATTGGAATATGCAACCAGAACGTGCAAAGTGACGGCCTCTTCGATATCCAATCCATTCGG
This sequence comes from Diadema antillarum, assembly GCF_040938485.1. Lineage (NCBI taxonomy): Eukaryota > Metazoa > Echinodermata > Echinoidea > Diadematoida > Diadematidae > Diadema > Diadema antillarum. The sequence goes on along the minus strand of NW_027271069.1, from coordinate 2,573,581 downwards.
TTTATACGAAAAGAAAATAAAGGCAGAAATAATGATGAAAGACAAACAGAACAAAAACAGGACGTGAAGAAATAAAGACAGAAATGGATCAAGGGGTGGGAAGGGGGGGGGGGGGGAGGAAGAGACCAAGAAAGGGCCACATACCCTGCGTCACAGCCGCCCCTTGTGTTTGCCCCGTGAGACGTATCTTTCGAAGATGAGGACGAACTGAGCAGAAAACAACCTTTTTATTCCCCACTCTTGAGAGTAGGTATTTAGGTGCCTCTTCTTAACACCACTTAGACAAAGTAGCAACTCGTCTGCTTTGTTTGTTCCGGCTTGGTTGTGTTCCCATCGTCTGTTTTTCATTTGGTAAAGATCTCCGCTATACAGAGTATGCCCCCAAAATACGAAGTAATCACACTTATGTACCGCAGGGAGTTTCCAGTATCATCCCTTCTTGAGGCATATATATTTTTGTTTTCTGTTTCCCTTCTTTTCTTTCTGTCATTAAGATTGATTCTCCACTTTGTAGTCTCTGTCATATCGCCACTAACAGTTTCTTTTGAAATCATTCTTACCAGCTACTGAATGTGACTTTATTTATTTTCCCATATAAATTCTATATTCTGAAATCAGAAGTTATTTGACGGTTTGGCTTGATGGACATAAAGTGTGTGTGTGTGTGTGTGTGTGTGTGTGTGTGTGTGTGTTTATTAGAAGTTTCTTATAGTATCAGTGTAACAGGTGCATTTTATCGGCGTCACCTCATCTGAGTAAAACTTTAAGTCATATCATCTATCTGACCAATGGCTTCTTAACTCTTGATGATTAAGCATTTAGTGCGACTAAATACATATTTTCATAAAGAGATCTTCATGTATTCTTGATATAAATTAATATCTTAAAACATCGTTGAAAAATAAGTATCTTTTAAGCTGCTCTTGTAAATGAGTTGTTATAAAGAAATTTGTGTATACCCACTACACTTACTTTGATATCCCGAACATCTTAAAAAAACAAGAAAAAGAAGAAAATGAAGGGTACTTTTGCCCCTGCTCTTAGAAATATTTTGTAAATCGAATCCCTCATCAAAGCATGCGTTTGAATGTACAATCATGCTTAACCGGCCTAAAACGGAAGACCGTGCATATTCATGTTCGGTGATTTGGATAAACGGCAAAAGTTAAAACATTACATTCTTTATCAATAAATCTGTAAAGGGTTCGATTGATACATATTTAAAAACAAATGCAATTCACATAGAATTAATGAGGTACATAGATGGAAGGTGATGTTCGTAATTCCGAAGGATCGTAAAACTGAATATGAAATACTCTCTACAAAAATCAGAGTGAAAATCTTCACTATCGAAGAAGTGAATATTTCACTCAAAATTTACTACAATTTCACTCGAAACTCACTCTTTTCTGTTATTCACTCCTTCAAGAGTGAAGATTTACACTCTTCTTTTTTTAGAGAGTACGGTTCGTTATTCCGAAACACCTAAAATTTTCTTTGCCTAAATAGGTGCGTTAATCCGAAAATGAAAAATGGGTTCGTTCATCTGAATGTTTATTTTGTTGCGTCATTCAGAAAGTTCGCTTTTCCGAAGGTTCGATAATCCGAAGTGAAAAAAAAAAAATAGTTATTCCGAGGGTTCAATAATCCAAAAATAAAATGGGGTTCCTCATTCCGAAGGTTCGTTAAATTCCAAAGGCGCGTGAATCCGAAAACGAAATAAAGTTCGTTAATCCGAAAACAAACAGACGGTGCGTACCAATGAACCACTGGAATAAGAACATTAATTTTTTTTTTTCGGATTCAAACGAGCCTTTGTAGTAACGAACCTTCGGAATAACGGACCTTCGGAATAGTGAACTGTTACCATAAATGAATACCGTCTTGGAATATGATTAGATGTACAAGCATGTGATTGTTCATTGCAAAAAAGTATTAACACAAAATTCCAAGATCAGGTGAAACACCAGCAGTTATGTCATGAATACATTGATGTAGCAAATGAAAAAGACAAAGATGCTCAAGTAGTAAAACATCTACAGCTGTATATGAAAAAGTGAGCTGTAACTAGAGAATCTTGTCTTAGCATTAAAAAGTACTTCTTGCAAGAGTTCACAGGTACATATCACAACTTTCTGATCAATTATGAAAAAAAAAATAATCTGATAAAGTTTGCAATCTTACACACGGGCGTCCTGACACGCGGAACAGCATCAAGAACAAAAACACAATACACAATATGCAAAATACAAATTGAAATACATAATACATTCACATACTCCCATGCATGAGCCTGTCTCAGGAGACTGAACAAATTCACCAACTTGAATGTAAAAATATACCTACATATCCTTTTACAGTCCCACGCGGAAAGTAAAACGTAGCACTGTCAAAACATAAATTTCAGAACAATGCTGCGCATCAAATCCACTCGGCGTACGCGCGGGAACACTGTCATCAATCTCGTCTGAAACGCAGTAGGGAGAGGAAACAAGGAACTGAACACGGTTTAACCCTTTTTGTGTTTTGAGTGCGGATCGGCATGGAAAGTCCCATAGAGTTGTACATTGTCCAAAGTGACTGGCACGGCAAGGGTTTAGGAGAGCAGTGATTGATACAGTCAACTCTGTGGCGTGTCCTATCTTAATCTGACGTGGACATCCGTATATCAACTCTTCCTCAAATTACCCGAGCTCAAAATATAATGCGGTTAGATTATGGCACTTAATCGATGAATCTCGAATTGTATCTCTAATCAATAAATCTACACCTTTACATCGGACTTGACTCATATTATCTTGTCACAGTTGACGTGGATCGACTTATGAACTGATGATTGATGAAAAACGCATTATCCAAAGTGAACGTTTGATTTCAGCTGTATGGTTATCTTTTCCATAATTTGTCATTGTCAGCATATGATACAAATTCTATCGGATATGAGGTAAACGGAACTAGCAACTTCAAATATTAGCCTTGCTGCCATCATGTAGGTTTGATATATCATGTTATAAGGCATAATGCCGATGCGCCAAATTGGTTACGCGGTGTTGTTAGCACCTTTACCTTTAGGTTGTTGTTGTTGTTTTTTTTTTTCATTCGGAGCAACATATTTTATCCCGTGTTTCTGTTTAACTTCGTTGTTGTTTTATTCCTCTCTTTTTTTTCAGATGGAAACCAAATCCCTAAGCAGAGGCACAGGTAATTACCATTCCATTTTAAACTTTTATGGCTTGATTTATGTACATCAATAAGATGAAAATAAAATTGTATACAGCAGCTAATCATTTTACCGATATTTATTAAAGAAAAATGCCGCCAGACATCTCCAAGATAATGTTGCCCCCACCGCAAAAAAAAGCAACAAACAGACCGTATTCATGTTGCATTTTAATATCAATCATCGTAAAACCCACTCGGCACACAACTTGGGTTTCATGCATGGTATGATTTAATCATGACTATTCCATAACAACAACAAGAACAAGCTGTCTTCCTTGCGTTTCCATGGTTACAGTGGACATTCCACGTTTTTCTCCTCTCTGTCTTTGAGTCTTTCTGCGCCAACGAGTCAAATGTGC